>NC_058080.1:197478536-197779351 GCF_014858855.1 Bufo gargarizans
GTACCACACTCAGCCGCATTTAGTTCTATGGGGCTGAGCTACTACTAGGCTATTTTAACATGATATGATACTGTACTTTGCAACTACATTTCAGTGCAGATTTCAATACCTGACACTGTGGAACAAATCATCAGTATAAAAATCTCAGAAAATCCCTTTAACTCTGAGCAAGACACATTTATTGAAGGCCACACGATTCTGCGAGAACCACACATTCAATAAAATACTACCACCAGCCTGTGTTCTTCCAACAATGCATGCAGGGTATGCAGGTCTGGACGATCAGGAAAGATTTCAGACAGCTACTTGTAGGATTGCTAGAAATGCAAATCAAAACTCCTGCTTAGATTCGGAAGGAATCCCGCATTTTGGAAAAGTCCTTTGGACCGATGAGTTTAAAATAGAACTCTTTGTCCATCACAAAATACTACCAGCAGCAAAAAATACATCCCCGCAAACTTGACGGCCATGAGGAGGACCCAGGCAGCACCCTTGGCATCGACTCACCGGGAAATTTGCCTGTAAGGTCTATGGCCAATCCACCACTGTGTGTGGAGAAAAAAGGGCACATCATTTTATGAAAAGAATACCTCTACAACTATTAAGCATAGGGGTGGATCAATCATGCTTTGGAGTTGTGTTGCAGCCAATGGCATGGGGAACATTTCAGGTGTAAAGGGAATAATGGATTCACTGAAATTCCAGTAAATGGAAGCAAATATAACACCAACTATAAACAAGCTAAAGGTGAAAAGAGGATGTCTTCTACAAATGGATAATAATACACAATAAACTACATTAAAAGGTATGATCTAAAGGTTTTATCATTGCCCTCACAGTCCTCATTGAAAATCTAGTATATTGGAGATACTGCGCTGAGGGGTACGTTTTTTAGAGATCAATGTTATTTTGCAGGTGTTTGCAACTGGGTGCAGGCTGGCATGCGAAGATGTGTCACTATACAGGTGTTTTTAGCTGGTTTAAAAAACCGCTTACCTGTAGTGAAAACTTCAATTGGCGTGCTTTTGTCTGCTTCCCTGTAGGTTCGGTATGGAGGCTTATTTCCTTTTATATTTTGTATTTCTTTGGTGCTTTGTCGCTTCGGTTATTGGTTGGAGTTTTCTTTCTTTGTCTTTTTCTTTGTTGTCTGACGGAGCCTTGGGTCAGGATAGGGTAATCCAGCTGCAGGATGGATTGGCTTGCTGCCTCGTGTCTCGGCCGAAGGCACGCTGCAGCCGCAGGTGGAGGTGTGTATAGGGGAGTGGTTGGCGCTCACTTGGAGTTGGTTAGTGACGTCACTAAAGCGGTCAAGCATTGACCGGCAGGTGCCAGGTATCCTTCTCCAACGCGTTTCGAACAGGCGCTGTTCTTCCTCAGGGAGTATTGCCTGACTGTTTGTGCACCCTTTTTATAGGTATTTCTCCAGAGCTTTAACCTCTTCCCTGCCAATCCTGCATGCATTCAGTGTCATTTCCTTATCATTGAAAATCTGTTGATAGACCTCAAAAAGCAATGCATGCAAGCCCAGGAATCACACAGAACTGGTAGACTTTTGCAAGAAAGAATGGATGGAGATCCCTCAAACAAATTGAAAGACTCTTGGCTGGTTACAAAAAGCTTTTACAAGCTGTGATACTTGCCAAAGAGGGTGCTACTGGGCAGTAACCATGCAGGGTGTCCAAAGTTTAGCTGTGGTCCTTTTCCTTTTTTGTTATTTTGAAAAAGTAAATTATGAAAATAAACAATTGTTATAGGTGTTTGTATACATGTTAACACATGACTTTTATGGTAATATTTCCTCTAAGTGTTATTATATGCTTTGTCAATTTGGAGCCAAAAACATTCTTATAATAGAGCAGGCCAGCCAGGGTGAGGTGCAAGTGGAATCTCTCTGCTATAGCTATAGCTGTCAGCAGACTATTGGCTGTTTTGCCTGTAGTGTATATCCCATTAAAAATCTTTGGGTGACCATAAATATCAATAGGCAGTTTACTTATTGATATGCCAACAGTGAAACTACAGTACTGCAGTGTATTATTGATATTCTCTTGTAGCTGATAAAAGTTAATTGGATAATAATATTATTAATAACAATAATAATAATATTATATAACAGATACACAGTTTTTGTAACTATAATACCCACTGTTAAGAAGGAAAACATTTTGATTAAAGCTGCCTATGTCTCATAGTCTGCAGTCAGGAAGCTCCAGCACAGCCAGATGACTGTTTCCTTAAAGGGATTCTGTCACCACAATTTTGGACTATTATCTGAAGTAATACATAAGTAGTCCTGCAGATAATTCCAGATAACAATTTTTTATTTTCCTACTGTCCGCCGTTCCTCTGCTGTTCTCTCTCAAAACCGTGGAGAAATACACTGTCTCGACCGCTATGCTGTTTTAACATAATGGAGAGGACTTATGTACGAATGCATAGCACTGCAGCTCTGAGCACTGACAGCTTGGGATTGGGGTGGTAAGAAAAGTACAAATTACTCTTACCAGGATTTGGTTTTTCCAAAAACCTCCACAATGGCACTGACAGGAGGGTGTCCATCCGCCCCCAGGACAGGAAACAACGCAGGAGCACATGATTTAAAAGGCCTTCTCCCCCTTACCTATCCAGTCAGTAAGAGAGACTTGGAAGTGAGGCAAAGAGAAAAATTGTATTAAATATCAAATTACATAATTTGACAAAAGGATAACATAATATAAGCATAACATCACATAATATAAATCCACAAGGGAGGGGAAAAAATTCTGTGCCATTGTGGAGGTTATTGGGAAAAAACTATTACTGGTAAGAGTAATTTCTACTTTTCCCCGACCTCTCCACAACGGCACTGACAGGAGGATTAACAGAGTAATTCACTAGGGGGAGGGGGGGAACAACAGCAGCAAGAATTCTACGACCAAATGATAAGTCTTGATTTTTTTTTAACATCAAGTCTAAATGGTTGTAGAATGTCATAGGGCTTGCCCACGTGGCCACTTTGCAGATCTGGTCTAAGGAGACCGAGGCCGACTCTGCCCAAGAGGATGACACGGCCCATGTAGAGTGAGCTATTATTCCTGTAGGAGGAAAGAGATCCTTTTTGTTATAAGCTGTTGCAATGACATCTCTAATCCATCTTGCTATAGATGACTTGCTGGCCCTGTTTCCCTTATTGGCACCTTGGTATTGAAGGAAACGTTGATCTGAGAGTCTGAAGGACTCTGTGGATTTTAGGTAAGCCAACACAGTCCTCCTAACCTCCAGGTTGTGGAAGTTCTTCTCTTTTTGCGTAGTTGGGTGTGGACAAAATAAGGCAATGAGACTTCCTGATCACAGTGAAATCTAGAGAACACTTTGGAAAGGAACGAAAGGCAATGCCTTAGGATTATACTGACGTCCAGTATAATTAGGTAAGGTGGTCTACAGGAAAAGGCTTGTATTTCCCCAATCTTTCGCGCGGTGGCTATTGCCACTAAAAATACAGTTTTGTAGGTTAGTAGCTTCAAGGAAATTTTGTCCACTGGTTCGAACGGATGCTCCATCAACACTGAGAGGACCAAGTTTAAATCCCATGGTGGGATTACAGAACGAACAGTTGGTAACTTTCTTGTGGCCCCTTTAATGAAGCGCTTAATAAAGGGTGAGTCCGCAAATTTTTTATCTAAGAAGGAGCTGAGGGCAGATATTTGCACTTTTAGAGAACGCTGTGGTGTTGTCCGATAACACTTTTACGTGTTTTGAGGATGAGGGCGTGTGTAGAGAAGTGATGACTTTGTAAATGGCTGTAAGCTCTTTTAGATTTGAAGAGGCTTTTAACATATTTGGGCCCCATCTGCCCTGTACTATCTTTCCATTTGCATGGCCTCCCCATCCTGATCTGCTGGCATCTGTGGTGATTATCATTTGATCTTTTTGTCTCCAATAAACCCCTGTGTTTAGGTTTTTTCCTGCTTTCCACCACATGAGGGGATTTTTTTTTACAGAATTTGGGATGTAAATCTTCTTTTCTAGGGCAGAGATTGTTCCATCCAACTAGGAAAGAAGGAAGGACTGAAGCACTTGAGTATGGCTCTGAGCCCATCTGACTGACGGAATTGTGGAAGTGAGAAGGCTCAGAACTGTAATAATATTCCTGAGAGAGGCAGTCCTTAGACTGCAGAAACAGGAGATCTACAGTAACAACTTGGTCCTCTTTTATGTGGGTAGAAAGGACATTAGTAGATGAGAGTCCAATAGAACGCCAAGGAAGATCTTTCTTCTGTCTCAGGACAGATCTGATTTTTTTTAAGTTTATGCTCCACCCCAGGGTGGTGAAACAGTCCTGAACCAGGGAGAGATAGAGTCTGAGGAGTTCTTCTGAGCGATATGCTATTAAGAAGTTGTCCAGATATAGTATTAGAATTTTTGGGAGATGTAGGTGTTTTATGACGTCGGACATGATTTTGGTCTTGGGGCTGAAGAGAGACCGGACGGAATCGCTCTGAATTGGAAATGGCACAAATTTTCTCCCATGAAAACAGCGATTCGTAAATATTTTTGATGGGGTGGATATATTGGAACATGGTAGTAGACGTCCTGTAAATCTATTGTTGCCATGAAACAATCTTGAGGGAGCAGATTTACGTTAGATTTTATAGTTTCCATCTTGAACTTTTTGTATATAATCGACCTCTTTAGGGATTTTAGATTTATTATCAACCGAAAGGACCCGTTTGGTTTTGGTACTAAAAAGACTGGAGAATTGAACCCCCTTTCATATTGATTTTTTGGGACAGGAAGGAGTACCATCTTTTCTATTAAGTAGGAGATTTCTGACTCTAGACAAAGTTGTTTTTGTAGAGGAGACAGCTTTTTGTTTATTGTGAACTGATTTAATGGAGGGGATAAAAACTCCAGTTTTAATCCTTCCTTTAGAGTGTTTATTACCCACGGGGAGGCATCAATTTGTTCCCAAGCAGGAATGAAGCCCGTTAACCTGCTTCCTACCCAACTTCAGGCATCATTGGGTGGGGCGAGAAGAACCTTCGGGGTTAAGTAAAAACCCTCTACCCTTGCCTTTGGAAGATCCACTTTCTGGAGCCCTCTTTCTTTTTGGGGTCCACTCTGGCCTTTCTGTGGTTCTGAAAGGACCGTCTCTGATGAAAGTACCTATTTTCCAGGGGAAATCCTTTCTTTTTATCAGACATCTTTTCAAGGATGTCATCTAACCCAGAACCAAATAATCTGTTCCCCTCACAGGGGATGGAACACAGGCGACTTTTTGAGCCTGCGTCCCCTGACCAGGATCAAAGCCAAATAGTTCTTCGGGCCGCGTTCTAGCGGAAGGTTTGACTAAGTCGGCAGAGGCATCCGCCAGAAAGGTTGAAGCTTTTTTTTTAACATGGGTAGGGATGCAAGGATTTATTCCCTAGGGGTTCCCGCAGCAATGTGTTCTTCTAGCTGATTAAGCCAAATCGATAGAGTTCTGTCCGTACAAGTAGAGGCAATTCTAGGGAGTAGCATGGCCGTGTTAGTTTCCCAAGCCTTTTTCAGTACACTCTCAGATTTTTTTATCCATGGGATCCCGTAAAAGGCCCATATCTTTAAACGGGAGAGAAGATTTTTTGGAGATGCGGGCAACTGGTGCATCTACTTTAGGGGTTTTGTCCCATAAATTAGTTTTGGACTCTTCAAAGGGGTAATTCTTTTTAAAAGAGTTTGTGACCGTCGTTCTTTTTTCTGGGTCTTTCCACTCACACTTTGATATTAGAGATTTTATGTTGTTATGGATTGGGAGTACCCTTCTACGCCTTTCTCCCAGACCCTGAAACATATGGTCTTGAATTGAATGTGACTCTTTAACATCTTCTATGTGCATAGTAGCACAGATGCTTTTTAGGAGACCGTCAGTTTCTTCTGGGAGAAATAAGGGCCTGCCTGAGCCATCATCAGAAGAGGCCAAATTGGATTAAGAAACCAACTCTCCCTCATGAAGATCAAAAGGCAATTCAGAGGTATGAGATCTCTGGGATGTGGATGGTCGTGGAGATTGAGACACAATTTTTAATTCCACAGCCGTATTAACCTCCTCCTTAATAATCGCTCTTACGGACTCTAGGAGGGAGGGCGACTCCTCAGAAACAACCTTTTCTGTTCATTTCTGGCACAAGGGTTTTCTATTTTTTGAGATAAAGGATTTTCTTGCAAATGGTGCATTTTCTGTGTCCTGCTTCCCCACTGGCTGGCTTGGGAGTCATGGTCTCAGTGCCCTAAAAGAGAAAATAAAGGGCAGTAGGACCACAAACCCGACACTTGCACTTAGAGCCACCACCTCACCAGAGTGAAAAATGAGTGAACAGTACTTTCCTAATAGTGATTCAAACAACAGGGTTAGATTAACATAATCATCCCCCAGGGGAGAAGGCTTACCGGACTGAGGGCAGAGGCATCGGGATCAACAGGATTTCTAGCGGCATCCTCTACTGGTGCGAGCATGGCAGCAAGTGGTGAGCGTGAGCTGGATGGCCGGCTTCATCGCAAATGCCGGCATCTCAGCCCCGCTCCTATTCCCGGAAGTAAGCCGAAATCTTACGATATTCTCTTGCCCAAGGAGAATCTCGACTGGTGACGACATAGATCCCGTGCGATTTCCCTCTTCTCATGGGAAAAATCGCGAGCCCGGGGATGCCTGCACTCAGGTCTTACTCCGAGGGATGGGAAAGGGAGGCACGCACGTCCCCGGGAGACCCAATCTCTGCACCAGCCCTCCCACAGCGTGGGGAACAAAACCAGGCTGAGCGAGATGAGAATCTTCCTGGCACTACAAGAGCAGCTCCTACGTATCCCGACAGGAAACAATGGCTAGATAGGTAAGTGCTCCTGCGTTGTTTCCTGTCCTGGGGATGGGGACACCCTCCTGTCAGTGCAGTTGGGGAGGTGCCGGGGAAAATACAAAATAGTGAACTGGACTCCTTATCTGAAGGACTGCTCATATATTACTGCAGAAAATGGTCCAAAATTGGGGTGACAGATACAATTTAATGATCCAGCAGAGTGCCTATACAGAGCTTTGCTGGATCAATGAGAGCTAAGTTATGAGCGAAGTTATGAAAAATTTAATTCGTCTGCTTTGCCAAATTACACAAATAAATTCGAATTACTTTGCCACAAATAGCATTCCTTTGTAAGTTGGGGGTGCAATGATGGGAAATGGCGATGACCCCCCCTTCATTGAACCCCCAGATGCCACGTTCATTGACGATTGCGGTATCTGATGTTAAAATGGAGGACTTTCAGGGGTTAATCTTTGTTAAAAATACATGCCTTATTCATTTGCCCAGGCCGTCTTCACGCTGGTCGGACGTGGTGACGTGATCACTGATTTTGTGTGGTTTCTTCAATCACGATGGCCGTGACTACCTCTCCCCGATCAAATGGATGAGATGTATTTTTGTAACTTGTGATGTTTATTGCGATGATTATATTCCTTAAATGTGACCACATGCACCTTTGCTGTTTGTGTCAAAAGATGAAACAGTAGGATTAACCAGAGCTGACTGCAACCTATTAACCCTATCTTAGACTATTAAAGTAAGTAATATTGCAAACTCCTCCAGTCACGTTCCCACACTCACACACACAATCACACTTTATTAAACTACCAGGGAAGTTTTTATTAGTAGAAAATATTTATTGTCTCATTTCCTGTTGTCTTAACTGGGGAGGGAAAGCTGATTGTCAGGTGCGTCTTATAGTTCGAAAAATACAATAATTGTTTTCATGCTCTTACAGCCACTAGTTTTTACAATTTACATCTGAATTATAAAATTTTAATGTAATGTTAGGACCACATGCCTATATACTTTTCACATTGTATAAATGCAATTCAGAACTTCATGCATTTCAGCAAAGAATAACAGAGAAACCACACAACCAGTAGTTCAGAGGAAAGCTGTTTCAGAATAGAGCTGAACACTGGAAAAAAATAAATAAATAAATAAACAAATTAAGATAAAGATTATTAGTTACCCACACAACTTTTATTTTTCCTGAAGGCAGATGAAAAATGTAAAAGGCTTTCTTATAGTCATGATTACCTTTAGACAGAATTCTAGAGAAAAACAAGAATTGTAGGGAAATATAGTTACCTTTGTGACTAAAACTGACATACATAAAGTTGTGCAAAATTCATAAATACCAGATATCCACATGTATAAGAGCTTCATAAAAAGGCTGAAACAACAATAGACATGTGGCAATTGGTCTTCATATGCAAA
The DNA here is from genome assembly GCF_014858855.1 of Bufo gargarizans. NCBI lineage: Eukaryota > Metazoa > Chordata > Amphibia > Anura > Bufonidae > Bufo > Bufo gargarizans. The sequence goes on from NC_058080.1 coordinate 197,486,789, forward strand.
TCAAATAAAAAAAAAATATTATAGATACTTCAAACATCTTCTATAATACCATAATGTAGAAAGCACTAAATTTGCAACTATCAAAATGCAATTAAATCACATTCCTACCTGCCCTTCTGTCACTTTGTATCAATATTTTATATTGAAATTTTTCTAAATTTTGACAACATAAATTGTACCTCTAATAAAACAAATCTTTAGAAAAGTAAATTAAAATTACTTACGGGATGAATCCGCTCCCAAAGACAGGAAACCTGCGGCACAAAAAGGCTGAGACTCCTCTCTGCCCTCAGTATGACATTTCCACGGATTTGAGGAACTCTGTCGTAGTTAGTTTACTTTTGTACTCTTTTTTTTTTTTTTTGCGACACCCCTGAAAACACTCCACCACCCAGGATAAAAGTAAGAACAGAGGGAAAAAAATAAGGGTGCTGTCGTGGGTTCAGGAAAATCCAATTACCTGTAAGTAATTTTCATTTTATTCCTTACCCACGACAGCACCACGAGAGAGAGACAAGAAGACTAGGGTGGGATGACAGGAGATAGCACAGAAGCGCCAAAGATTATATCATGAGAGTTCAATTGTAACTGGTAGTGGTTAAAGAAGGTAGAAGGAGAACACCAAACTGCAGCTTTACAGATGTCCTCGATAGAGACCGCCGCTCTTTCAGCCCATGACGTTGATACAGCCCTTGTGGAGAGCGCACTAAGACCATCCTTCCCCGATGAAGAGTATACCAGAGAAATAGCTGACGTGATCCATCTTGCCAGAGTCTTCTTTGAGGCCTGATGTCCTTTGTTTTTTCCCTTAAAAAGAACAAATAGCAAGGAAGATTTCCTCCACTCCAGGCACTGAATGACATTCAGGCAGTGGAAAACTTCCTCCCTTTCTGAATATGGATTATCATAAAAGGAAGGAAGAATTACTTCCTGTGATCTATGGAATTTAGTAGCCACTTTAGGTAAGAAAGCCGGGTCAGGTTTTAAAATGACTCTGTCCTGAAGGATAGTTGTGTACGGGGGATTTATGGAAATCGCCTGGATTTCAGAGACTCTACGTGCTGAAGTTAAGGCCACTAATAAACATAGCTTTAGAGAAAGGAATTTCATATTAATCTGATGGATAGGTTCAATGGAAGGGGCTGTCAGGGCCTGCCGTAAAAGTTGTTTGGACGGCACTCCTTTTGATTTGTTCCGGTGCTCAGTGGTAAGTTCAATGATCATATAATATTTAAAACTGCGGCACTTGTATTAATAGATAAATAGTAATTCTTTATTATTATCGATCCAGGAAATTAATATACACTGGCCAACGTTTCGGTCTCATCCCAAGACCTTGTTCACGGCCTAAGACAAAAATGAAAGACATAAATAAAGAAAGTATAAATGTATATATAACCATAGTTATGTCTCTGGATTAGTATGGATTAGTCCTAATTTCAGTAAAATATAGATAATATTTATGTGTAAATGTATATATATCTGTATTCACATGCTAATAATTGATCACAGTATATTGCCACAAGGATCAGTTAGCGGTGCATCAATAGAGATAGCAGGACTATAGAACGCCATGAAGAAATCCACATGGGGCATACCTTAGTGTAAAAGATGTCTGGTGTGCTGGATGGCTTAGTGAGAATGGGCCGCTTCCAAGGGAATAGAAATAGGGCGCACGGCTTATACCGATGTGCATCTGACGTCAGCGCGCCGATGCGTGTCGATGTCACAATGTGTGACGTCATTGCGCATACGTGGAAACGCAAAAGGGGCAACTAAGGGCACTGGCAACAAGCGCTTATGCTGGGATAATGGAGAACAGTGATACAGATGACAAATGATGCAAATATTGATTGGCACTACTGAAATAGCTCCTGAGGAACATGGATCAGTATATCCAACTAGGATACAGTCGCCAACATGGCACCAGGGGCATAAAAAAGTGAATATAGATATATATACAAGACCTACATAGAACACCTACGGACCGTAATGCACTACTCCATTATTCTAGTTGCCATCCTAAAAATGCCAAACATTCCCTCCCCTGCTCTCAATTTAAGCGAGTAGCTAGAATTGTTGAAAATCCTGTGCTCAAGAATCAGCGCTTCACTGAAATGGCACATAAATTCCAAGAGAGAGGTTATCCTACTACACTTTTCCAACAGGAACTCTCCTCAGTTCAATCTATTTCATCCACCATACCCAAATCAACATCTCCCCAACGTGTTCCCTTGGTAATTACTTACCATTCATTTGTGCCTAAAATTCAGTCTATAGTCAAAAAACACTGACCTATTCTACAACAATCTTATCCAAGCGTCACTAAATTCCAACACCCTGTCCGCCTGTGCTACAGGAGACCGGCTAATTTAAAAGATAAATTGGTATGTGCCGATATAGGTCCACTCAAACCTAAACTCAGACAAACCACTCTAGCACCCAAAAAAAACGGTACATACCCCTGCCTAAATTGTGCCCAATGTACTAATGTGATTAGAGGCAATTGAATTATACATTCTCAGGCAAAGTGTACCACTCTAGAGATTTCTTCACATGCAATTCTTCCTATGAAGTCTATTTGATTAAATGCCTGTGTGGACTAGCCTATGTGGGTGAGACTATTCAGAACGTTCGAGATTGCATCGCGAAACATAAGTCTGATATTCGTTGCCAAAAAACGTAACTTCCTATCCCATGTCATTTTACTTCTGCGAAGCATCATATCAATAAACTTCAATTTCAAGTTTTGGAACATGTACAGATGGCAAGAAGAGGAGGTAACCCAAATGCACGTTTAAAACAACGTGAATCCTTTTGGATTTTTGAATTAAACACCTTGTCACCATACGGGATGAATAGGGATTTTGATTTTTGTATCCCATAATCCTACTACATAGAATTTGTGTCCCAAAAATCATATGGACTATATTTTTCTATACCTCAATTTTATACATATAGGTCATTAGCATACTACCTTGATTATTGTTGACTTATGATATACGTGTTATATGCCAAAATGTTGCTTCGTAATTACAATTATTGATATCATGTTGTATTCATTATTAATAATATTTTCTCTCTTTTCCTTCACTCCCTACAGAAAAAATTACTTCCAAAGTACAACGACAGGTATAGTCTGAATTTTTGTTATCCTATATATATGAGTATTAGTCTTGCATATATATATATCTATATTCACTTTTTTATGCCCCTGGTGCCATGTTGGCGACTATTTCCTAGTTGGATATACTGATCCATGTTCCTCCAGAGCTATTTCAGTAGTGCCAATCAATATTTGCATCATTTGTTATCTGCATCACTGTTCTCCATTATCCCAGCATAAGCACTTGCTGCCAGTGCCCTTAGTTTCCCCTTTTGCGTTTTCGCGCATGCATGATGACGTCACACATTGTGACGTCACACGCATCGGCACGCTGACGTCAGATGCACATCGGTATACGCCGTGCGCTCTATTTCTATTCCCTGGGAAGCGGCCCATTCTTACTCAGCCATCCAGCACACCTTTTACACTAAGGTATGCCCCATATGGATTTCTTCATGGCATTCTATAGTCCTGCTATCTCTATTGATGCACCGCTAACTGATCCTTCTGGCAATATACTGTGATCAATTATTAGCATGTGAATATATATATATATATATATATATATACATTTACACATAAATATTATCTATATTTTACTGAAATTAGGACTAATCCATACTAACCCAGAGACATAACTACTTCTATACTCAACAGGTTCTGACTATATGCAATAGGACTCCTCTGACACTTGTGGTATATGATGTCTCACCATATTTTAACAACCAATCTCAATGAGTCTCCTCTGCATTTAATTTTTGATTTTTGAATTTCTGCTCTTGTCTTCATGTCTTGTATACCCTATTCAATCAATGTAATTTAATGTATATTTCTACTATCTGGGAATTTAATTTGTTTATATGGTTATATATACATTTATACTTTCAATTTTGCTTTAGGTCGTGAACAAGGTCTTGGGATGAGAACAAAACATTGGCCAGTGTTTATTTATTAATTTCCTGGATCGATAATAATAAAGAATTACTATTTATCTATTAATACGAGTGCCGCGGTTTTAAGTATTATATGGTCAGGGCCTGCCGAACAAGATTTAGGTCCCAAGGGGCTATTCTCTGGAAAACACTAAGGGAAGATATGGAACCGGCTTTAAAGAAATGCATAACCCAAGGATTTGACTCTAAGCATTCGTTAAAGAGGGCCGACAAGGCAGACACCTGGACTTTCAGAGTGCTTGGAGAGAGACCCATTTCTAGCCCTCTCTGAAGGAACTCTAGCACCTTATTTAAGGGAGGAGAGCCTGGAAGGTTTTTAAACTGAAGACCTGCGAAAGACAAAAACTTCTGCCACGTTCTGGCATAAATAGACATAGTTATCTTTTTCCTGCTTCTTAAAAGGGTATTTGTTAAGTTGACAGAAAATCCCTTACTCCTCAACAACTGCCTCTCAAGTTCCACACCGTCAGGTGGAGGTTGTCCCCCTGTGGATGGAAAATTGGACCCTGAAAAAGAAGATCCTGAGTTGCCGGGAGCACCCAAGGACCTTAAATCGATAACTTCCTTAGCCATGTAAACCATGGCCTCATCGGCCAAAATGGGGCAATTAGTATTGCCCTTGCCTGATCTTCCCTGATCTTTCTCAGGACCCGGGAAATCAGAGGGAAAGGAGGGAAGGCATAGGACAGAGGAAAATCCCACCTGTGGAGGAAAGCATCCAGCCCACAGGGGGATCCCTCTGGAGACAGGGAAAATAACCTTTTCACCTTTTTGTTCTGAGCCGTGGCAAACAGGTCTATATATGGGAGACCCCAGCTTTCCGAGATCTGGAAGAAGATCTTGTGGTCCAGACCCCACTCCCCCTGGGAAATCTGATGGGGACTCAGAAAGTCTGCCTGGATATTTTCCTTTCCCCTGATGTGAACTGCCGAAATAGACCTGCATCTGCCTTCTACTATCTGGAGAATGGAACTTAGTGTTAGCACTAGGTCTTGACACGTGGTCCCCCCCCTCTTGTTTATGTAGGAAACATCTGTTGTATTGTCGGACATAATTCTTAGATCCTTGCCTATACACAGTGGAAGAGATTCATGAATTGCCTGTTTCACCGCCATGAGCTCCTTCATGTTGGAGGAAGCCTTTATCAAGCTTCCCTCCCAACGCCCCTGAAAAGATAGCTTCTGAATGTGGGCCCCCCAGCCCCATGGACTTGCGTCTGTTGTCAAACAAACAATTTCGTTCTTTAGCCAAGGAAGACCTTGATTTAAATTATCTGTCTTCAACCACCACCTTAGGTTGAGTAAGGTCTGGGAAGATATTGTGAATTTCATATCTAAAGGAAGACTCCCCTTCTGCCTAGTCTCTAGAATCTCCCACTGCAGCTCTCTTGTATGGAATTGTGCCCAAGTGACAGCTGGGATGCAGGAAGTTAAACTCCCCAGGATTGACATACCTTTTCTCAAGGTGATCCGGGGATGATCTATTAAATTTTGGATCTTCTGTCGTATACTGGCTATCTTCTCTCCAAGATTAGGCCCAGGAACTGTTGACGTTGAATAAGCCTTGGGCTTGACTTCTTGTCATTCAGAATCCAACCCAGCTTCTTCAAGATGTGGATTACTTGAGCTGAATGGCTGTGTCTGGCTGAAGCTCCTGCTTGAACCTGCTGTGGGGACGGCATTTTTCAGCAAAACCTTCTCAAAATGGTCAAACACAGTGGACCTAAGCATGGGGACCCTACCCCTCCATCCAGCTGTGTCAGACATGACAAAATTCCTGAAGAAACAACATGCAGCCGGTCTGACCAAGGATCCCTAGATGGCCTTGGCTCTCTGCTGCACTACGAGCTCCCGCGCTTCAGGCCTTTCTGACTGTGAGGACGAGTCCGGAGAGACCGGTGAGTCACAAAACCACCCGATCTCTCCGCCACTTCATTAAGCAAGCCTTGGAAGAGGCTCTGAACCCTATCTACTCCAAACTGCAGGAGGTGGCCCAAGACGTTCAGCAAATAGGCCACAGGGTTGACTCACTAGAAGCCGCACAGGCCGCTACCTTAGATCATAGCGCAGCGGTCTCACGATCCCTCTCAATCTGCCAAGTGCATATAAATCAGCTCTACACATCCCAGGAAGACCAGGAGAACCGTGGCAGACGTAATTACCTCCGGTCCAGGGGGACCCCTAAATCGGTCTCAGCCGCAGATATTCCGGCAGCAGTTATGAAAATAGTTGCCTCCTTACTTGGAGACTTTGATCCTTCCATGCTGATCATAGAAAGGGCACACCAAGCTCTACGTCCGTGCCCTAAAGAAAACGACCCACCAAGGGACAATATTAGCTGCTTCCTGAATTTTCAGGACAAAGAAGCAATACTTAAAGCGGCCAGAGCTGCGCCATCCATTCTTTTAGATGAAGTCCCTATCCAAATTTACCAGGACCTATCCCCATCTACTCTTCAAAAAAGGAGAATCCTGAGACCCCTCATATCCCTCCTCAAAGAGAGACAGATTCCTTACAGATGGTCTTTCCTGTTTGGGCTATCATTTCTTGTTTCTGGCAAGAGGATCACCATCTCTTCTTTCCTGGACCTCCCAGAAGCTTTCAACTCATTGGATATTGCGCCTCTGGATATACAAGACTGGGACAAAGTGCAGGACATCACCTTATTACCTTCCCTTCCAGTCCTTCAACCATGGGAACTTTCTACCACACCCAAGAAGCAAAAGTCCAAGAAAAACAAGGACTCTACAACTCCCTAGAAGTCACATGCTTCTCGTGATGGACCCTGATTCATCCTCAATCTACTTAATATTTAGCCCCTTCTGGGCTCTCTATCTTTATCCTTATCTTGATGCGATTCTACCTCAATCTTCCATCTGTCTGTATTAGTGCTGGGCTTCCAGTATATAATATCTCTGTCTCTTTCTACTTCTCCCTATCGTACCTAGCCACTTCCCTCCCCCATTATGTTGCTTTTTATTTTGGTCCAGATATTACCACTCTACGTCTCCTATTTCCCTCCTCCCCTGTACCATTTTGTGTTATGTTGTCTTTAGTGTTTTCTACTCCCCACTTCTCTGCAGGTTTCATGGGAACTACCCCCTCTCCCACTCTTATACTGTCATTTATTATCTTTGGTATAATTTCTCATAATGGTACTGACTATCTCTCTTTGTTTATCAGTTTTAACTGTTTATCCCTTAGTTAAAATGTTGGGCTTTTTATATTTGCCACAATGCCTACACTCAGCTCTATTTTTTATTATTGTCCTGATGAGATATGGCTGATCTGAACATTGTATGCTTTAATGTAAAGGGTCTTAGGTCTCCCTCTAAACGTTGCCAAATATTCTCCCTCTTATGGAAAGAAAAGTGTAATGTTGTTTTTCTACAAGAAACCCATTACAAGCATAATAACTACCCTAACCTTACCTATTCCAAATTTCCGCTATGGTTCCACTGTGGTGCAGATGGTGCTGCCTCAAGAGGGGTCAGTATTGGGTTTTGCAGGGGCACCCCTTTCACCTATCTAAACCATATCCAAGCTTCTGAAGGCCGTTACATCATCTTGAAAGGCCGTGTTGGCCAGGTTCTTTACACATTTGTTAATGCCTATGCACCCAATACTGACCAATCACGTTGGATTGCTGAACTTCTATCCTTAGTGGAGACGCATAGGAAAGGCATCCTTATCCTAGCAGGAGACTTAAACTTAGCTTTCAACCCCTTGATTGACATGTCCTCGAAGAAATCATCCAGAGCTATCCATGCTACTCTGGCTAGACTGTATAATCTGGGACTTACTGGTGTATGGAGATGTTTAAAACCTACTGTCATTGACTACTCTTTTTATTCTCCAGCTAACAACTCTTACAGCAGAATTGACTACATTCTGGTGTCGAAGGAGCATCTACAACTCTGTTCCTCAGCTCAAATAGGAGCTATGACCCTCTCCGACTATGCACCTGTTTTCTGCTCCCTCAGTCAGACCGAGTAGGTCACCCTGCTGGAGGTTCAATGAGTCCATCCTGGGTAATGATACCCATAAAAAGCGTATAGCATCCCTACTGACAGAATACTTCACCACTAACCAATCCCCCTCCATCTCCCCCAATGTACTTTGGGATGCACATAAAGTCTTTATCAGAGGCCAAATAATTAGCCTATGCTCCTTTTTAAAAAAGGAATCTCAAAAGAAACTAAACTCCCTCCTCTCACAGATTAACTCCTTGGAAAAAACACATAAGATCTCCCTACTTCAGCTCCATTTATCTGAACTGACATCTCTTAAAACTGAACTTAAAAACATGCTTAATGAATGTTCTGCTAGGTTCTACTTAACATCTCAACAAAAGATTTTTGCCCATGGAGATAAAGCCACCAAATTCCATATGCAGAGAATTAAACGTAGGAAACTTTCTAACTTTATCCAAAACATTACTAGCTCTTCAGGTAAGACACTTCTTAAATCAGAAGACATAGCAGAACAATTCAGGCTTTACTATAAATCCCTCTACAACCTCCCCCCCCCCTTCCAGATCCTAATTACGATAAAGAACATAACATCTCCTCCTTCCTTAATACATTAAACCTCCCAGCTCTCTCTCCTCCTCAGCAGGATACACTTGCTGCTCCTTTCACTCTGTCTGACCTAATGGAGGCACTCAATTTCACCCCCACTGGGAAATGCCCAGGAGCAGATGGTCTCCCACTATCCTATTACAGATCCTTTTCAGACACACTTCTGCCTCACTTCCTTCCGGTATGCAATAGAGCATTACTTAATTTCCCTGTCTCTGCAGATATGTCTAGAACCACTATAACAATTATTCCCAAACCTGGTAAGGATCCATCTTTCTGTTCTAATTACCGTCCCATTTCCTTATTAAATACAGAACTTAAACTTCTGGCCAAAATGTTAGCCAATAGATTACAGCAATTACTACCCTTCCTGATCTATCCAAACCAGGTAGGATTTCTTAATGGAAGAGAAGGTAAAGATAACGTAATGAAAATATTAAACGCCCTATACTTCTCATCTTATAAGGCGATCACTTTGGTCATGCTTGGCACAGACGCCGAGAAAGCCTTTGATAGAATTGATTGGTCATATATCAGGCTCACTCTTGCAAGGTTTGGTACCCCAGATCCATTCTCTAATGCAATTGCGGCTATGTACCACTCTTCCTCGGCGTCTGTGTCAGTGAATGGCATCCTTTCTCCTTGTTCTCATATAAAAAATGGCACTAGGCAAGGTTGCCCCCTTTCCCCCCTTATTTTCGTACTAGTTATGGAAACATTATTGCAAGCCCTAAGGCAACAGAATGATATTATTGGTCTTGATGTTGGGGATCAGGATGTCAAACTGGCAGCTTTTGCTGACGACCTTCTAATCCTCACGACAAACCCGAAAAAGTCCCTCCCAACTATTTTATCCATACTAGAACTATTCGGCTCCCTCTCCAATTTCAGAGTTAACCCAGCCAAATCCCAACTTCTTAACACAGGAATTCTCCCTGGCGACTATTAGTTCTCTCTAATCACAATCTGCATTCAACTGGTCGACACAACAATTAACATACCTAGGCATAAAACTTTCCCCCAATTTAGCGGATTTATAAAAAACTTAACTATCTTCCTCTCCTATAATCTATGGTTGCCCAGCTGGACTCGTTGGACCTCCCGTACCTCTCCTGGTTTGGCAGAAAGAACATGGTATCTGCACTAGTTCTACCCAGACTGACATACCTTATGCAATCCCTCCCAATTAAAATTCCAAAACCCTTTTTTTTAACTTTCAATAGAGCAATTCGCAAGTTCATCTGGAAAGGTCGACGTCCTAGAATCTCCTTTAACACCCTTACTGAACCTAAACGGCTGGGAGCAACACTAGAAAATGCCGCGCTCTTCCACAGGAAGCCAGGAGCCCGGACCTCGCCCTGAACCTTGGGCGCACAACGGATCCCAAAAGAAAGAAAGATGGTCCAGCTTCACTGAAAAATACTTGAGGCTTTATTCAATCCCATGCAGATAAAAACCAACATACAGCAATGCAAAAATTCGACCGGTTTCGGATCACTGTAGATGCGGATCCTTAGTCATGATGTGCATCAGTGGGAAGTGAGGTCGAGACTAAATAGTGAACCACCAAACACAGGTGATCACAATCAGGTACAGGACACACCTCCTGATGACATCCTTCACAGATAAAATGCATAGTAATTACAACATGCCAAAAAACAGAAAAATAAGATAAAATGTACAAATTGCAATGATAAAAAAGAAGAAGAGTAAACATATTAGTAATGTAGAATAGTATCATGACGCCTATTCAATCCTGATGGTATCCGTGAGCCTAATTTGAAAATCCAAAAGCACTCACGATTGAGCAACTTTTTCTTGTGATCACCGCCTCTGTTTGGTCTGTTAACCCTTTCCACTCCTTGTACTGACATGCTGTCTGTATTACCATCATGAACCGCAGCAAAATGCAGACTAGCGGCAGAAACATTTTTATTTTAGCATGAGGTACATCAGAGATGTGACGGCAAATTCGAATTTTCAAACAGTTGGATGTGCACCCGACGTACTGAACCCAACGGCTGGGCGGAATCGGACTTCCTGACCCAAAAATGTATTCGAGAGCCATACATCTAGCCAGAGTAGTAGACTGGATCAAATTCCCTCCCCACAAAATATGGGTCCGCATGGAAAAAGCTTTTCTTCCCTCCTCCCCTCGAGCTCTTCTGCTGTCAGGTAAACCTTTCCCACTACTACAGAAAATCCCAAACCCCATGATACAGAGCACATTATTAGTCTGGAATTGGTTCTCCTCAGATAACAAACTACTAACAACTCCCTCTCCCCTCCTCACCTTGGGAGATTTGATTTGATCTAGCTCCGAGTGCCTTGAAAGAGAGCTGCCCCCTTTCAATCAAACTCTTAACTAAACCTCTTCCCGATCTGTTAGATACCGAAGGTTGTGTCAAACCCTTGCATACTCTCATTAACTACTTGAAGTGCTCTGCAACTCTCACCTTCCTTCAAAGGTTCCTTAACTCAGAAGTCATTTCTCTGCTTAAAGAATCCCCACTACTGTCCCTGTCCTCTTGGTTTGACATGGCATTGGGTGAAAAGCATCCCCCTAAGAGGACCATCCTGTATATAGCGACCTAAAATCACCCTTATCCCTTATTAAGCCAACTATAATTGGCTCCTGGGAGAAAGATTTGGGACTCTTTCTATCTCCTACAGAGATTTCTACAGCATTTATAACCCCTCACAAAATATCTAGATGCATACGCATCCAAGAAAATGGCTATAAAATCCTGATGAGATGGTATAAGACTCCTGAATAGAGTTGAGCGAACACCTGGATGTTCGGGTTCGAGAAGTTCGGCCGAACATCCCGGAAATGTTCGGGTTCGGGATCCGAACCCGATCCGAACTTCGTCCCGAACCCGAACCCCATTGAAGTCAATGGGGACCCGAACTTTTCGGCACTAAAAAGGCTGTAAAACAGCCCAGGAAAGGGCTAGAGGGCTGCAAAAGGCAGCAACATGTAGGTAAATCCCCTGCAAACAAATGTGGATAGGGAAATGAATTAAAATAAAAATTAAATAAATAAAAATTAACCAAAATCAATTGGAGAGAGGTTCCATAGCAGAGAATCTGGCTTCACGTCACCCACCACTGGAACAGTCCATTCTCAGATATTTAGGCCCCGGCACCCAGGCAGAGGAGAGAGGTCCCGTAACAGAGAATCTGTCTTCATGTCAGCAGAGAATTAGTCTGCATGTCATAGCAGAGAATGAGGCTTCACGTCAGCCACCACTGCAACAGTCCATTGGCATATATTTAGGCCCAGCACCCAGGCAGAGGAGGGAGGTCCCGTAACAGAGAATCTGTCTTCATGTCAGCAGAGAATTAGTCTGCATGTCATAGCAGAGAATGAGGCTTCACGTCAGCCACCACTGCAACAGTCCATTGGCATATATTTAGGCCCAGCACACACACAGGCAGAGGAGAGAGGTCCCGTAACAGAGAATCTGGCTTCATGTCAGCAGAGAATCAGTCTGCATGTCATAGCAGAGAATGAGGCTTCACGTCAGCCACCACTGCAACAGTCCATTGGCATATATTTAGGCCCAGCACACACACAGGCAGAGGAGAGAGGTCCCGTAACAGAGAATCTGTCTTCATGTCAGCAGAGAATCAGTCTGCATGTCATAGCAGAGAATGAGGCTTCACGTCAGCCACCACTGCAACAGTCCATTGGCATATATTTAGGCCCAGCACCCAGGCAGAGGAGGGAGGTCCCGTAACAGAGAATCTGTCTTCATGTCAGCAGAGAATCAGTCTGCATGTCATAGCAGAGAATGAGGCTTCACGTCAGCCACCACTGCAACAGTCCATTGGCATATATTTAGGCCCAGCACCCAGGCAGAGGAGGGAGGTCCCGTAACAGAGAATCTGTCTTCATGTCAGCAGAGAATTAGTCTGCATGTCATAGCAGAGAATGAGGCTTCACGTCAGCCACCACTGCAACAGTCCATTGGCATATATTTAGGCCCAGCACACACACAGGCAGAGGAGAGAGGTCCCGTAACAGAGAATCTGGCTTCATGTCAGCAGAGAATCAGTCTGCATGTCATAGCAGAGAATGAGGCTTCACGTCAGCCACCACTGCAACAGTCCATTGGCATATATTTAGGCCCAGCACACACACAGGCAGAGGAGAGAGGTCCCGTAACAGAGAATCTGGCTTCATGTCAGCAGAGAATCAGTCTGCATGTCATAGCAGAGAATGAGGCTTCACGTCAGCCACCACTGCAACAGTCCATTGGCATATATTTAGGCCCAGCACACACACAGGCAGAGGAGAGAGGTCCCGTAACAGAGAATCTGTCTTCATGTCAGCAGAGAATTAGTCTGCATGTCATAGCAGAGAATGAGGCTTCACGTCAGCCACCACTGCAACAGTCCATTGGCATATATTTAGGCCCAGCACACACACAGGCAGAGGAGAGAGGTCCCGTAACAGAGAATCTGGCTTCATGTCAGCAGAGAATCAGTCTGCATGTCATAGCAGAGAATGAGGCTTCACGTCAGCCACCACTGCAACAGTCCATTGGCATATATTTAGGCCCAGCACACACACAGGCAGAGGAGAGAGGTCCCGTAACAGAGAATCTGGCTTCATGTCAGCAGAGAATCAGTCTGCATGTCATAGCAGAGAATGAGGCTTCACGTCAGCCACCACTGCAACAGTCCATTGGCATATATTTAGGCCCAGCACACACACAGGCAGAGGAGAGAGGTCCCGTAACAGAGAATCTGTCTTCATGTCAGCAGAGAATTAGTCTGCATGTCATAGCAGAGAATGAGGCTTCACGTCAGCCACCACTGCAACAGTCCATTGGCATATATTTAGGCCCAGCACCCAGGCAGAGGAGGGAGGTCCCGTAACAGAGAATCTGTCTTCATGTCAGCAGAGAATTAGTCTGCATGTCATAGCAGAGAATGAGGCTTCACGTCAGCCACCACTGCAACAGTCCATTGGCATATATTTAGGCCCAGCACCCAGGCAGAGGAGGGAGGTCCCGTAACAGAGAATCTGTCTTCATGTCAGCAGAGAATTAGTCTGCATGTCATAGCAGAGAATGAGGCTTCACGTCAGCCACCACTGCAACAGTCCATTGGCATATATTTAGGCCTAGCACACAGGCAGAGCAGAGAGGTCCCGTAACAGACAATCTGGCTTCATGACAGCAGAGAATCAGTCTGCATGTCATAGCAGAGAATGAGGCTTCACGTCACCCACCACTGCAACAGTCCATTGGCATATATTTAGGCCTAGCACACAGGCAGAGCAGAGAGGTCCCGTAACAGACGATCTGGCTTCATGTCAGCAGAGAATCAGTCTGCATGTCATAGCAGAGAATGAGGCTTCACGTCAGCCACCACTGCAACAGTCCATTGGCATATATTTAGGCCTAGCACACAGGCAGAGGAGAGAGGTCCCGTAACAGACAATCTGGCTTCATGTCAGCAGAGAATCAGTCTGCATGTCATAGCAGAGAATGAGGCTTCACGTCACCCACCACTGCAACAGTCCATTGGCATATATTTAGGCCTAGCACACAGGCAGAGCAGAGAGGTCCCGTAACAGACAATCTGGCTTCATGACAGCAGAGAATCAGTCTGCATGTCATAGCAGAGAATGAGGCTTCACGTCACCCACCACTGCAACAGTCCATTGGCATATATTTAGGCCTAGCACACAGGCAGAGCAGAGAGGTCCCGTAACAGACGATCTGGCTTCATGTCAGCAGAGAATCAGTCTGCATGTCATAGCAGAGAATGAGGCTTCACGTCAGCCACCACTGCAACAGTCCATTGGCATATATTTAGGCCTAGCACACAGGCAGAGCAGAGAGGTCCCGTAACAGACAATCTGGCTTCATGTCAGCAGAGAATCAGTCTGCATGTCATAGCAGAGAATCAGGCTTCATGTCAGCCACCACTGCAACAGTCCATTGGCATATATTTAGGCCTAGCACACAGGCAGAGGAGAGGTTCATTCAACTTTGGGTAGCCTCGCAATATAATGGTAAAATGAAAATAAAAATAGGATTGAATGAGGAAGTGCCCTGGAGTCCAATAATATATGGTTATGGGGAGGTAGTTAATGTCTAATCTGGACAAGGGACGGACAGGTCCTGTGGGATCCATGCCTGGTTCATTTTTATGAACGTCAGCTTGTCCACATTGGCTGTAGACAGGCGGCTGCGTTTGTCTGTAATGACGCCCCCTGCCGTGCTGAATACACGTTCAGACAAAACGCTGGCTGCCGGGCAGGCCAGCACCTCCAAGGCATAAAAGGCTAGCTCTGGCCACGTGGACAATTTAGAGACCCAGAAGTTGAATGGGGCCGAACCATCAGTCAGTACGTGGAGGGGTGTGCACACGTACTGTTCCACCATGTTAGTGAAATGTTGCCTCCTGCTAACACAATGCGTATCAGGTGGTGGTGCAGTTAGCTGTGGCGTGTTGACAAAAGTTTTCCACATCTCTGCCATGCTAACCCTGCCCTCAGAGGAGCTGGCCGTGACACAGCTGCCTTGGCGACCTCTTGCTCCTCCTCTGCCTTGGCCTTGGGCTTCCACTTGTTCCCCTGTGACATTTGGGAATGCTCTTAGTAGCGCGTCTACCAACGTGCGCTTGTACTCGCGCATCTTCCTATCACGCTCCAGTGCAAGAAGTAAGGTGGGCACATTGTCTTTGTAGCGTGGATCCAGCAGGGTGGCAACCCAGTAGTCCGCACAGGTTAAAATGTGGGCAACTCTGCTGTCGTTGCGCAGGCACTGCAGCATGTAGTCGCTCATGTGTGCCAGGCTGCCCAGGGGTAAGGACAAGCTGTCCTCTGTGGGAGGCGTATCGTCATCGTCCTGCCTTTCCCCCCAGCCACGCACCAGTGATGGACCCGAGCTGCGTTGGGTGCCACCCCGCTGTGACCATGCTTCATCCTCATCCTCCTCCACCTCCTCCTCATCCTCGTCCTCCTCGTCCTCCAGTAGTGGGCCCTGGCTGGCCACATTTGTACCTGGCCTCTGCTGTTGCCAAAAACCTCCCTCTGAGTCACTTCGAAGAGACTGGCCTGAAAGTGCTAAAAATGACCCCTCTTCCTCCTCCTCCTCCTCCTCCTGGGCCACCTCCTCTTCCATCATCGCCCTAAGTGTTTTCTCAAGGAGACATAGAAGTGGTATTGTAACGCTGATAACGGTGTCATCGCCACTGGCCATGTTGGTGGAGTACTCGAAACAGCGCAACAGGGCACACAGGTCTCGCATGGAGGCCCAGTCATTGGTGGTGAAGTGGTGCTGTTCTGTAGTGCGACTGACCCGTGCGTGCTGCAGCTGAAACTCCACTATGGCCTGCTGCTGCTCGCACAGTCTGTCCAGCATGTGCAAGGTGGAGTTCCACCTGGTGGGCACGTCGCATATGAGGCGGTGAGCGGGAAGGCCGAAGTTACGCTGTAGCGCAGACAGGCGAGCAGCAGCAGGATGTGAACGCCGGAAGCGCGAACAGACGGCCCGCACTTTATGCAGCAGCTCTGACATGTCGGGGTAGTTGTGAATGAACTTCTGCACCACCAAATTCAGCACATGCGCCAAGCAAGGGATGTGCGTCAAATTGGCTAGTCCCAGAGCTGCAACGAGATTTCGCCCATTATCACACACCACCAGGCCGGGCTTGAGGCTCACCGGCAGCAACCACTCGTCGGTCTGTTGTTCAATACCCCGCCACAACTCCTGTGCGGTGTGGGGCCTGTCCCCCAAACATATGAGTTTCAGAATGGCCTGCTGACGTTTACCCCGGGCTGTGCTGAAGTTGGTGGTGAAGGTGTGTGGCTGACTGGATGAGCAGGTGGAAGAAGAGGAGGAGGAAGCCGAGAAGGAGGAGGTGGCAACAGGAGGCAAAGAATGTTGCCCTGCGATCCTTGGCGGCGGAAGGACGTGCGCCAAACAGCTCTCCGCCTGGGGCCCAGCTGCCACTACATTTACCCAGTGTGCAGTTAGGGAGATATAGCGTCCCTGGCCGTGCTTACTGGTCCACGTATCTGTGGTTAGGTGGACCTTGCTACAGATGGCGTTGCGCAGTGCACACTTGATTTTATGGGATACTTGGTTGTGCAGGGAAGGCACGGCTCTCTTGGAGAAGTAGTGCCGGCTGGGAACAACATACTGTGGGACAGCAAGCGACATGAGCTGTTTGAAGCTGTCTGTGTCCACCAGCCTAAATGACAGCATTTCATAGGCCAGTAGTTTAGAAATGCTGGCATTCAGGGCCAGGGATCGAGGGTGGCTAGGTGGGAATTTACGCTTTCTATCAAATGTTTGTGAGATGGAGAGCTGAACGCTGGCGTGTGACATGGTTGAGACGCTTGGTGACGGAGGTGGTGGTGGTGGTGTTGGTGGTACATCCCCTGTTTGCTGGGCGGCAGGTGCCAACGTTCCTCCAGAGGCGGAGGAAGAGGCCGAGGCGGCAGCAGCAGAATAGGCCGAGGCGGCAGCTGCAGAAGAGGTAGCAGGGGGAGCCTGAGTGACTTCCTTGGTTTTAAGGTGTTTACTCCACTGCAGTTCATGCTTTGCATGCAGGTGCCTGGTCATGCAGGTTGTGCTCAGGTTCAGAACGTTAATGCCTCGCTTCAGGCTCTGATGGCACAGCGTGCAAACCACTCGGGTCTTGTCGTCAGCACATTGTTTGAAGAAGTGCCATGCCAGGGAACTCCTTGAAGCTGCCTTTGGGGTGCTCGGTCCCAGATGGCGGCGGTCAGTAGCAGGCGGAGTCTCTTGGCGGCGGGTGTTCTGCTTTTGCCCACTGCTCCCTCTTTTGCTACGCTGTTGGCTCGGTCTCACCACTGCCTCTTCCTCCGAACTGTGAAAGTCAGTGGCACGACCTTCATTCCATGTGGGGTCTAGGACCTCATCGTCCCCTGCATCGTCTTCCACCCAGTCTTGATCCCTGACCTCCTGTTCAGTCTGCACACTGCAGAAAGACGCAGCAGTTGGCACCTGTGTTTCGTCATCATCAGAGACATGCTGAGGTGGTATTCCCATGTCCTCATCATCAG
Organism: Bufo gargarizans; assembly: GCF_014858855.1. NCBI lineage: Eukaryota > Metazoa > Chordata > Amphibia > Anura > Bufonidae > Bufo > Bufo gargarizans. The sequence continues at coordinate 197,504,482 of NC_058080.1, forward strand.
GAAACATAAGTGGTTGTGCGTCAGTGCATTCTATGTCTTTCACCGCTGGGGAAGGGCTAGGTGGATGCCCTTGGGAAACCCTGCCAGCGGAGTCTTCAAACAGCATAAGAGACTGCTGCATAACTTGAGGCTGAGACAGTTTCCCTGGTATGCATGGGGGTGATGTGACAGACTGATGGGGTTGGTTTTCAGGCGCCATCTGTGCGCTTTCTGCAGAAGACTGGGTGGGAGATAATGTGAACGTGCTGGATCCACTGTCGGCCACCCAATTGACTAATGCCTGTACCTGCTCAGGCCTTACCATCCTTAGAACGGCATTGGGCCCCACCATATATCGCTGTAAATTCTGGCGGCTACTGGGACCTGAGGTAGTTGGTACACTAGGACGTGTGGATGTGGCAGAACGGCCACGTCCTCTCCCAGCACCAGAGGGTCCACTAACACCACCACGACCATGTCCACGTCCGCGTCCCTTACTAGATGTTTTTCTCATTGTTATGGTTCACCACAACAACAAATATATTATTTGGCCCAATGTATTGTATTCAAATTCAGCGGGATATAAATTTGAGGCCTAGTATTTAGGCGCTGGGTGACCGGTATGGATTTAGTGACAGAATTAGACTTGGAAATGCACAGAAGCGTGTGTGTGTGAAGTTATTCTGAATGACCCAATGTGCACCTTGAATATTATATACCCTTTTAGGGATAGATTTCAAATAGCTCTGATATAGCAGAAACCACTAAATTATGAAATTGTTAAATTGGGAATTGTATTTCAACCCAGAACAAAAAATGTGCTTTGACGGACACTAAATAACTTTCCCAGCCACAACAGGACAGCGTTAACGAGAGATTTAGCAGGATATAAATTTGAGGCCTAGTATTTAGGCGCTGGGTGACAGGTATGGGTTTAGTGACAGAATTAGACTTAGAAATACACAGTAGCGGGTGTGTGTGAAGTTATTCTGAATGACCCAATGTGCACCTTGAATATTATATACCCTTTTAGGGATAGATTTCAAATAGCTCTGATATAGCAGAAACCACTAAATTATGAAATTGCTAAATTGGGAATTGTATTTCAACCCAGAACAAAAAATGTGCTTTGACGGACACTAAATAACTTTCCCAGCCACAACAGGACAGCGTTAACGAGAGATTTAGCAGGATATAAATTTGAGGCCTAGTATTTAGGCGCTGGGTGACAGGTATGGGTTTAGTGACAGAATTAGACTTAGAAATACACAGTAGCGGGTGTGTGTGAAGTTATTCTGAATGACCCAATGTGCACCTTGAATATTATATACCCTTTTAGGGATAGATTTCAAATAGCTCTGATATAGCAGAAACCACTAAATTATGAAATTGCTAAATTGGGAATTGTATTTCAACCCAGAACAAAAAATGTGCTTTGACGGACACTAAATAACTTTCCCAGCCACAACAGGACAGCGTTAACGAGAGATTTAGCAGGATATAAATTTGAGGCCTAGTATTTAGGCGCTGGGTGACAGGTATGGGTTTAGTGACAGAATTAGACTTGGAAATACACAGTAGCGGGTGTGTGTGAAGTTATTCTGAATGACCCAATGTGCACCTTGAATATTATATACCCTTTTAGGGATAGATTTCAAATAGCTCTGATATAGCAGAAACCACTAAATTATGAAATTGCTAAATTGGGAATTGTATTTCAACCCAGAACAAAAAATGTGCTTTGACGGACACTAAATAACTTTCCCAGCCACAACAGGACAGCGTTAACGAGAGATTTAGCAGGATATAAATTTGAGGCCTAGTATTTAGGCGCTGGGTGACAGGTATGGGTTTAGTGACAGAATTAGACTTGGAAATACACAGTAGCGGGTGTGTGTGAAGTTATTCTGAATGACCCAATGTGCACCTTGAATATTATATACCCTTTTAGGGATAGATTTCAAATAGCTCTGATATAGCAGAAACCACTAAATTATGAAATTGCTAAATTGGGAATTGTATTTCAACCCAGAACAAAAAATGTGCTTTGACGGACACTAAATAACTTTCCCAGCCACAACAGGACAGCGTTAACGAGAGATTTAGCAGGATATAAATTTGAGGCCTAGTATTTAGGCGCTGGGTGACAGGTATGGGTTTAGTGACAGAATTAGACTTAGAAATACACAGTAGCGGGTGTGTGTGAAGTTATTCTGAATGACCCAATGTGCACCTTGAATATTATATACCCTTTTAGGGATAGATTTCAAATAGCTCTGATATAGCAGAAACCACTAAATTATGAAATTGCTAAATTGGGAATTGTATTTCAACCCAGAACAAAAAATGTGCTTTGACGGACACTAAATAACTTTCCCAGCCACAACAGGACAGCGTTAACGAGAGATTTAGCAGGATATAAATTTGAGGCCTAGTATTTAGGCGCTGGGTGACAGGTATGGGTTTAGTGACAGAATTAGACTTGGAAATACACAGTAGCGGGTGTGTGTGAAGTTATTCTGAATGACCCAATGTGCACCTTGAATATTATATACCCTTTTAGGGATAGATTTCAAATAGCTCTGATATAGCAGAAACCACTAAATTATGAAATTGCTAAATTGGGAATTGTATTTCAACCCAGAACAAAAAATGTGCTTTGACGGACACTAAATAACTTTCCCAGCCACAACAGGACAGCGTTAACGAGAGATTTAGCAGGATATAAATTTGAGGCCTAGTATTTAGGCGCTGGGTGACAGGTATGGGTTTAGTGACAGAATTAGACTTGGAAATACACAGTAGCGGGTGTGTGTGAAGTTATTCTGAATGACCCAATGTGCACCTTGAATATTATATACCCTTTTAGGGATAGATTTCAAATAGCTCTGATATAGCAGAAACCACTAAATTATGAAATTGCTAAATTGGGAATTGTATTTCAACCCAGAACAAGAAATGTGCTTGAACGGACACTAAATAACTCGCCCAGCTACAGCACTAAGGACAGATTTAGCTGGATATAAATTTGAGGCCTAGTATTTAGGCGCTGGGTGACAGGTATGGGTTTAGTGACAGAATTAGACTTGGAAATGCACAGTAGCGGGTGTGTGAAGTTATTCTGAATGTCCCTATGTGCACCTTCAATATGATCTACCCTTTTAGGGATAGATTTCAAATAGCTCTGATATAGCAGAAACCACTAAATTATGAAATTGCTAAATTGGGAATTGTATTTCAACCCAGAACAAGAAATGTGCTTGAACGGACACTAAATAACTCGCCCAGCTACAGCACTAAGGACAGATTTAGCTGGATATAAATTTGAGGCCTAGTATTTAGGCGCTGGGTGACAGGTATGGGTTTAGTGACAGAATTAGACTTGGAAATACACAGTAGCGGGTGTGTGTGAAGTTATTCTGAATGACCCAATGTGCACCTTGAATATTATATACCCTTTTAGGGATAGATTTCAAATAGCTCTGATATAGCAGAAACCACTAAATTATGAAATTGCTAAATTGGGAATTGTATTTCAACCCAGAACAAGAAATGTGCTTGAACGGACACTAAATAACTCGCCCAGCTACAGCACTAAGGACAGATTTAGCTGGATATAAATTTGAGGCCTAGTATTTAGGCGCTGGGTGACAGGTATGGGTTTAGTGACAGAATTAGACTTGGAAATACACAGTAGCGGGTGTGTGTGAAGTTATTCTGAATGACCCAATGTGCACCTTGAATATTATATACCCTTTTAGGGATAGATTTCAAATAGCTCTGATATAGCAGAAACCACTAAATTATGAAATTGCTAAATTGGGAATTGTATTTCAACCCAGAACAAGAAATGTGCTTGAACGGACACTAAATAACTCGCCCAGCTACAGCACTAAGGACAGATTTAGCTGGATATAAATTTGAGGCCTAGTATTTAGGCGCTGGGTGACAGGTATGGGTTTAGTGACAGAATTAGACTTGGAAATGCACAGTAGCGGGTGTGTGAAGTTATTCTGAATGTCCCTATGTGCACCTTCAATATGATCTACCCTTTTAGGGATAGATTTCAAATAGCTCTGATATAGCAGAAACCACTAAATTATGAAATTGCTAAATTGGGAATTGTATTTCAACCCAGAACAAGAAATGTGCTTGAACGGACACTAAATAACTCGCGAAGCTACAGCACTAACGACAGATTTAGCTGGATATGAATTTGAGGCCTAGTATTTAGGCGCTGGGTGACAGGTATGGGTTTAGTGACAGAATTAGACTTGGAAATGCACAGTAGCGGGTGTGTGAAGTTATTCTGAATGACCCTATGTGCACCTTGAATATTATATACCCTTTTAGGGATAGATTTCAAATAGCTCTGATACAGCAGAAACCACTAAATTTTTAAATTGCTAAATTGGGAATTGTATTTCAACCCAGAACAAAAAATGTGCTTTGACGGACACTAAATAACTTTCCCAGCCACAACAGGACAGCGGTAACGAGAGATTTAGCGGGATATAAATTTGAGGCCTAGTATTTAGGCGCTGGGTGACCGGTATGGATTTAGTGACAGAATTAGACTGGGATATGGCCAAAAAATAACCACACTATTGCTGGTTAAATGCACTTGGTGATGGGCGCAGCTTGCCCCTGATGTAGTATATGGCCAAAAAATGAACAGACTATTGCTGGTTAAATGCACTTGGTGTCACAGCTTGACCAACCACACTACTGAGGGTTAAATGCACTTGGTGACGGGCGCAGCTTGCCCCTGATGTAGTATATGGCCAAAAAATGAACAGACTATTGCTGGTTAAATGCACTTGGTGACGGGCGCAGCTTGCCCCTGATTTAGTATATGGCCAAAAAATGAACAGACTATTGCTGGTTAAATGCACTTGGTGTGATAGCTTGACCAACCACACTACTGAGGGTTAAATGCACTTGGTGACGGGCGCAGCTTGCCCCTGATGTAGTATATGGCCAAAAAATGAACAGACTATTGCTGGTTAAATGCACTTGGTGACGGGCGCAGCTTGCCCCTGATTTAGTATATGGCCAAAAAATGAACAGACTATTGCTGGTTAAATGCACTTGGTGTGATAGCTTGACCAACCACACTACTGAGGGTTAAATGCACTTGGTGACGGGCGCAGCTTGCCCCTGATGTAGTATATGGCCAAAAAATAAACAGACTATTGCTGGTTAAATGCACTTGGTGTGACAGCTTCACCCTGATGTAGGCTTTAGCCAAAAAACAAACGCACCATTGAGGGTTAAATGCACTTGGTGACAGGCGCAGCTTGCCCCTGATGTAGTATATGGCCAAAAAATAAACAGACTATTGCTGGTTAAATGCACTTGGTGTGACAGCTTCACCCTGATGTAGGCTTTAGCCAAAAAACAACCACACCATTGAGGGTTAAATGCACTTGGTCGCAGCTTGTGCTGGCGCACCACAAGACACAAAAAAAAAACAGAAAAAATGACTGACAAACGGTCTGGGCAGCCTAAAAACAGTGAGCAATTGAGTATCAGCAGCTCAATGATCCACAGCTGCAGATCGATCAATTAATCAAGTCCTTTGGAGGAGTTAATCTGCCTAATCTCGCCCTACTGTCGCAGCCGCAACCTCTCCCTATGCTGATCAGAGCAGAGTGACGGGCGGCGCTATGTGACTCCAGCTTAAATAGAGGCTGGGTCACATGGTGCTCTGGCCAATCACAGCCATGCCAATAGTAGGCATGGCTGTGACAGCCTCTTGGGGCAAGTAGTATGACGCTTGTTGATTGGCTGCTTTGCAGCCTTTCAAAAAGCGCCAAGAAAGCGTCAAAAAGCGCCAAGAAAGCGACGAACACCGAACCCGAACCCGGACTTTTACGAAAATGTCCGGGTTCGGGTCCGTGTCACGGACACCCCAAAATTCGGTACGAACCCGAACTATACAGTTCGAGTTCGCTCATCCCTACTCCTGAATCAATCTCTCTCTACTCCTCTAAATGATCTGGCTTATGTTGGAGAGGCCAGTCCTCTAAGGGTTCTTTCTTCCATATTTGGTGAAAATGCCAAACCATTAACGACTGGTGGCGCATTATAGTTAAAAAATGCAACCTTATATGTCAAACCACTCTTTCTTGCTCTCCTGACCTAACCCTCCTTAATTTAGGCCTCAAGGATTTAAATAAATGACGGAGTTCCTTACTCCTCATGCTATTAGCTGCTGCTAGACTTCTGGTAGCGTCCTGTTTAGGGATGAGCGAACTCGAACTGTATAGTTCGGGTTCGTACCGAATTTTGGGGTGTCCGTGACACGGACCCGAACCCGGACATTTTCGTAAAAGTCCGGGTTCGGGTTCGGTGTTCGTCGCTTTCTTGGCGCTTTTTGACGCTTTCTTGGCGCTTTTTGAAAGGCTGCAAAGCAGCCAATCAACAAGCGTCATACTACTTGCCCCAAGAGGCTGTCACAGCCATGCCTACTATTGGCATGGCTGTGATTGGCCAGAGCACCATGTGACCCAGCCTCTATTTAAGCTGGAGTCACATAGCGCCGCCCGTCACTCTGCTCTGATCAGCATAGGGAGAGGTTGCGGCTGCGACAGTAGGGCGAGATTAGGCAGATTAACTCCTCCAAAGGACTTGATTAATTGATCGATCTGCAGCTGTGGATCATTGAGCTGCTGATACTCAATTGCTCACTGTTTTTAGGCTGCCCAGACCGTTTGTCAGTCATTTTTTCTGGGTTTTTTTTTGTGTCTTGTGGTGCGCCAGCACAAGCTGCGACCAAGTGCATTTAACCCTCAATGGTGTGGTTGTTTTTTGGCTAAAGCCTACATCAGGGTGAAGCTGTCACACCAAGTGCATTTAACCAGCAATAGTCTGTTTATTTTTTGGCCATATACTACATCAGGGGCAAGCTGCGCCTGTCACCAAGTGCATTTAACCCTCAATGGTGTGGTTGTTTTTTGGCTAAAGCCTACATCAGGGTGAAGCTGTCACACCAAGTGCATTTAACCAGCAATAGTCTGTTTATTTTTTGTCCATATACTACATCAGGGGCAAGCTGCGCCTGTCAACAAGTGCATTTAACCCTCAATGGTGTGGTTGTTTTTTGGCTAAAGCCTACATCAGGGTGAAGCTGTCACACCAAGTGCATTTAACCAGCAATAGTCTGTTTATTTTTTGGCCATATACTACAACAGGGGCAAGCTGCGCCTGTCACCAAGTGCATTTAACCCTCAGTAGTGTGGTTGGTCAAGCTGTCACACCAAGTGCATTTAACCAGCAATAGTCTGTTCATTTTTTGGCCATATACTACATCAGGGGCAAGCTGCGCCCGTCACCAAGTGCATTTAACCCTCAGTAGTGTGGTTGGTCAAGCTGTCACACCAAGTGCATTTAACCAGCAATAGTCTGTTCATTTTTTGGCCATATACTACATCAGGGGCAAGCTGCGCCTGTCACCAAGTGCATTTAACCCTCAGTAGTGTGGTTGGTCAAGCTGTCACACCAAGTGCATTTAACCAGCAATAGTGTGGTTATTTTTTGGCCATATCCCAGTCTAAGGCCTAAATACTAGGCCTCAAATTTATATCCCGCTAAATCTGTCGTTACCGCTGTACTGTTCTGGCTGGGCAAGTTATTTAGTGTCCGTCAAAGCACATTTTTTGTACTGGGTTGAAATACAATTCCCAATTTAGCAATTTCAAAATTTAGTGGTTTCTGCTATATCAGAGCTATTTGAAATCTATCCCTAAAAGGGTATATAATATTCAAGGTGCACATAGGGTCATTCAGAATAACTTCACACACACGCTACTGTGCATTTCCAAGTCTTATTCTGTCAGTAAATCCATACCGGTAACCCAGCGCCTAAATACTAGGCCTCAAATTTATATCCTGCTAAATCTGTCGTTACCGCTGTACTGTTCTGGCTGGGCAAGTTATTTAGTGTCCGTCAAAGCACATTTTTTGTTCTGGGTTGAAAAACAATTCCCAATTTAGCAATTTCCTAATTTAGTGGTTTCTGCTGTATCAGAGCTATTTGAAATCTATCCCTAAAAGGGTATATAATATTCAAGGTGCACATAGGGTCATTCAGAATAACTTCACACACACGCTACTGTGCATTTCCAAGTCTAATTCTGTCAGTAAATCCATACCGGTCACCCAGCGCCTAAATACTAGGCCTCAAATTTATATCCCGCTAAATCTGTCGTTACCGCTGTACTGTTTTGGCTGGGAAAGTTATTTAGTGTCCGTCAAAGCACATTTTTTGTTATGGGTTGAAATACAATTCCCAATTTAGCAATTTCATAATTTAGTGGTTTCTGCTGTATCAGAGCTATTTGAAATCTATCCCTAAAAGGGTATAATATTCAAGGTGCACATAGGGTCATTCAGAATAACTTCACACACACGCTACTGTGCATTTCCAAGTCTAATTCTGTCAGTAAATCTATACCGGTCACCCAGCGCCTAAATACTAGGCCTCAAATTTATATTCAGCTGAATTTGAATACAATACATTGGGCCAAATAATATTTTTGTTGTTGTGGCGAACGATAACAATGAGGAAAACATCTAGTAAGGGACACGGACGTGGACATGGTCGTGGTGGTGTTAGTGGACCCTCTGGTGCTGGGAGAGGACGTGGCCGCTCTGCCACATCCACACGTCCTAGTGTACCAACTACCTCAGGTCCCAGTAGCCGCCAGAATTTACAGCGATATATGGTGGGGCCCAATGCCGTTCTAAGGATGGTAAGGCCTGAGCAGGTACAGGCATTAGTCAATTGGGTGGCCGACAGTGGATCCAGCACGTTCACATTATCTCCCACCCAGTCTTCTGCAGAAAGCGCACAGATGGCGCCTGAAAACCAACCCCATCAGTCTGTCACATCACCCCCATGCATACCAGGGAAACTGTCTGAGCCTCAAGTTATGCAGCAGTCTCTTATGCTGTTTGAAGACTCCGCTGGCAGGGTTTCCCAAGGGCATCCACCTAGCCCTTCCTTAGCGGTGAAAGACATAGAATGCACTGACGCACAACCACTTATGTTTCCTGATGATGAGGACATGGGAATACCACCTCAGCATGTCTCTGATGATGACGAAACACAGGTGCCAACTGCTGCGTCTTTCTGCAGTGTGCAGACTGAACAGGAGGTCAGGGATCAAGACTGGGTGGAAGACGATGCAGGGGACGATGAGGTCCTAGACCCCACATGGAATGAAGGTCGTGCCACTGACTTTCACAGTTCGGAGGAAGAGGCAGTGGTGAGACCGAGCCAACAGCGTAGCAAAAGAGGGAGCAGTGGGCAAAAGCAGAACACCCGCCGCCAAGAGACTCCGCCTACTACTGACCGCCGCCATCTGGGACCGAGCACCCCAAAGGCAGCTTCAAGGAGTTCCCTGGCATGGCACTTCTTCAAACAATGTGCTGACGACAAGACCCGAGTGGTTTGCACGCTGTGCCATCAGAGCCTGAAGCGAGGCATTAACGTTCTGAACCTGAGCACAATCTGCATGACCAGGCACCTGCATGCAAAGCATGAACACCAGTGGAGTAAACACCTTAAAACCAAGGAAGTCACTCAGGGTCCCCCTGCTACCTCTTCTGCTGCTGCCGCCTCGGCCTCTTCTGCTGCTGCCGCCTCGGCCTCTTCCTCCGCCTCTGGAGGAACGTTGGCACCTGCCGCCCAGCAAACAGGGGATGTACCACCAACACCACCACCACCTCCGTCACCAAGCATCTCAACCATGTCACACTGCAGCGTTCAGCTCTCCATCTCACAAACATTTGAGAGAAAGCGTAAATTCCCACCTAGCCACCCTCGATCCCTGGCCCTGAATGCCAGCATTTCTAAACTACTGGCCTATGAAATGCTGTCATTTAGGCTGGTGGACACAGACAGCTTCAAACAGCTCATGTCGCTTGCTGTCCCACAGTATGTTGTTCCCAGCCGCCACTACTTCTCCAAGAGAGCCGTGCCTTCCCTGCACAACCAAGTATCCGATAAAATCAAGTGTGCACTGCGCAACGCCATCTGTGGCAAGGTCCACCTAACCACAGATATGTGGACCAGTAAGCACGGCCAGGGACGCTATATCTCCCTAACTGCACACTGGGTAAATGTAGTGGCAGCTGGGCCCCAGGCGGAGAGCTGTTTGGCGCACGTCCTTCCGCCGCCAAGGATCGCAGGGCAACATTCTTTGCCTCCTGTTGCCACCTCCTCCTACTCGACTTCTTCCTCCTCTTCTTCCACCTGCTCATCTAGTCAGCCACACACCTTCACCACCAACTTCAGCACAGCCCGGGGTAAACATCAGCAGGCCATTCTGAAACTCATATGTTTGGGGGACAGGCCCCACACCGCACAGGAGTTGTGGCAGGGTATAGAACAACAGACCGACGAGTTTTGCTGCCGGTGAGCCTCAAGCCCGGCCTGGTGGTGTGTGATAATGGGCGAAATCTCGTTGCAGCTCTGGGACTAGCCAGTTTGACGCACATCCCTTGCTTGGCGCATGTGCTGAATTTGGTGGTGCAGAAGTTCATTCACAACTACCCCGACATGTCAGAGCTGCTGCATAAAGTGCGGGCAGTCTGTTTGCGCTTCCGGCGTTCACATCCTGCTGCTGCTCGCCTGTCTGCGCTACAGCGTAACTTCGGCCTTCCCGCTCACCGCCTCATATGCGACGTGCCCACCAGGTGGAACTCCACCTTGCACATGCTGGACAGACTGTGCGAGCAGCAGCAGGCCATAGTGGAGTTTCAGCTGCAGCACGCACGGGTCAGTCGCACTACAGAACAGCACCACTTCACCACCAATGACTGGGCCTCCATGCGAGACCTGTGTGCCCTGTTGCGCTGTTTCGAGTACTCCACCAACATGGTCAGTGGCGATGACGCCGTTATCAGCGTTACAATACCACTTCTATGTCTCCTTGAGAAAACACTTAGGGCGATGATGGAAGAGGAGGTGGCCCAGGAGGAGGAGGAGGAGGAGGATAAGGGGTCATTTTTAGCACTTTCAGGCCAGTCTCTTCAAAGTGACTCAGAGGGAGGTTTTTGGCAACAGCAGAGGCCAGGTAGAAATGTGGCCAGCCAGGGCCCACTACTGGAGGACGAGGAGGACGAGGATGAGGAGGAGGTGGAGGAGGATGAGGATGAAGCATGGTCACAGCGGGGTGGCACCCAACGCAGCTCGGGCCCATCACTGGTGCGTGGCTGGGGGGAAAGGCAGGACGATGACGATACGCCTCCCACAGAGGACAGCTTGTCCTTACCCCTGGGCAGCCTGGCACACATGAGCGACTACATGCTGCAGTGCCTGCGAAACGACAGCAGAGTTGCCCACATTTTAACGTGTGCGGACTACTGGGTTGCCACCCTGCTGGATCCACGCTACAAAGACAATGTGCCCAGCTTACTTCCTGCACTGGAGCGTGATAGGAAGATGCGCGAGTACAAGCGCACGTTGGTAGACGCGCTACTGAGAGAATTCCCAAATGTCACAGGGGAACAAGTGGAAGCCCAAGGCCAAGGCAGAGGAGGAGCAAGAGGTCGCCAAGGCAGCTGTGTCACGGCCAGCTCCTCTGAGGGCAGGGTTAGCATGGCAGAGATGTGGAAAAGTTATGTCAACACGCCACAGCTAACTGCACCACAACCTGATACGCAACGTGTTAGCAGGAGGCAACATTTAACTGACATGGTGGATCAGTACTGTGTGCACACCCCTCCACGTACTGACTGATGGTTCGGCCCCATTCAACTTCTGGGTCTCTAAATTGTCCACGTGGCCAGAGCTAGCCTTTTATGCCTTGGAGGTGGTGGCCTGCCCGGCGGCCAGCGTTTTGTCTGAACATGTATTCAGCACGGCAGGGGCTGTCATTACAGACAAACGCAGCCGCCTGTCTACAGCCAATGTGGACAAGCTGACGTTCATAAAAATGAACCAGGCATGGATCCCACAGGACCTGTCCGTCCCTTGTCCAGATTAGACATTAACTACCTCCCCTTAACCTTATATTATTGTACTCCAGGGCACTTCCTCATTCAATCCTATTTTTATTTTCATTTTACCATTATATTGCGAGGCTACCCAAATTTGAATGAACCTCTTCTCTGCCTGGGTGCTGGGCCTAAATATATGACAATGGACTGTTGCACTGGTGGCTGACGTGAAGCCTGATTGTCTGTTACGGGACCTCTCTCCTCTGCCTGGGTGCTGGGCCTAAATATCTGACAATGGACTGTTGCATTGGTGGCTGACGTGAAGCCTGATTCTCTGCTATGATATGAAGACTGATTCTCTGCTGACGTGAAGCCAGATTGTCTGTTACGGGACCTCTCTCCTCTGCCTGGGTGCTGGGCCTAAATTTATGAAAATAGACTCTTACAGTGGTGGGTGACGTGAAGCCTGATTCTCTGCTATGACATGAAGACTAATTCTCTGCTGACATGAAGCCAGATTGTCTGTTACGGGACCTCTCTCCTCTGCCTGGGTGCTGGGCCTAAATTTATGACAATGGACTGTTGCATTGGTGGCTGACGTGAAGCCTGATTCTCTGCTATGACATGCAGACTGATTCTCTGCTGACATGAAGCCATATTGTCTGTTACGGGACCTCTCTCCTCTGCCTGGGTGCTGGGCCTAAATTTATGAAAATGGACTCTTACAGTGGTGGGTGACGTGAAGCCTGATTCTCTGCTTTGACATGAAGACTGATTCTCTGCTGACATGAAGCCAGATTGTCTGTTACGGGACCTCTCTCCTCTGCCTGGGTGCTGGGCCTAAATTTATGACAATGGACTGTTGCATTGCTGGCTGACGTGAAGCCTGATTCTCTGCTATGACATGCAGACTGATTCTCTGCTGACATGAAGCCAGATTGTCTGTTACGGGACCTCTCTCCTCTGTCTGGGTGCTGGGCCTAAATTTATGAAAATGGACTCTTACAGTGGTGGGTGACGTGAAGCCTGATTCTCTGCTATGACATGAAGAGTGATTCTCTGCTGACATGAAGCCAGATTGTCTGTTACGGAACCTCTCTCCTCTGCCTGGGTGCTGGGCCTAAATTTATGGCAATGGACTGTTGCATTGGTGGCTGACGTGAAGCCTGATTCTCTGCTATGACATGCAGACTGATTCTCTGCTGACATGAAGCCAGATTGTCTGTTACGGGACCTCTCTCCTCTGCCTGGGTGCTGGGCCTAAATTTATGAAAATGGACTCTTACAGTGGTGGGTGACGTGAAGCCTGATTCTCTGCTATGATATGAAGACTGATTCTCTGCTGACATGAAGCCAGATTGTCTGTTACGGGACCTCTCTCCTCTGCCTGGGTGCTTGGCCTAAATTTATGACAATGGACTGTTGCAGTGGTGGCTGACGTGAAGCCTGATTCTCTGCTATGACATGCAGACTGATTCTCTGCTGACATGAAGCCAGGTTGTCTGTTACGGGACCTCTCTCCTCTGCCTGGGTGCTGGGCCTAAATTTATGAAAATTGACTCTTACAGTGGTGGCTGACGTGAAGCCTGATTCTCTGCTATGACATGCAGACTGATTCTCTGCTGACATGAAGCCAGATTCTCTGTTACGGGACCTCTCTCCTCTGCCTGGGTGCTGGGCCTAAATTTATGAAAATGGACTCTTACAGTGGTGGGTGACGTGAAGCCTGATTCTCTGCTATGACATGAAGAGTGATTCTCTGCTGACATGAAGCCAGATTGTCTGTTACGGGACCTCTCTCCTCTGCCTGGGTGCTGGGCCTAAATTTATGACAATGGACTGTTGCAGTGGTGGCTGACGTGAAGCCTGATTCTCTGCTATGACATGCAGACTGATTCTCTGCTGACATGAAGCCAGATTGTCTGTTACGGGACCTCTCTTCTCTGCCTGGGTGCTGGGCCTAAATTTATGAAAATGGACTCGTTACAGTGGTGGGTGACGTGAAGCCTGATTCTCTGCTATGACATGCAGACTGATTCTCTGCTGACATGAAGCCAGATTGTCTGTTACGGGACCTCTCTCCTCTGCCTGGGTGCTGGGCCTAAATTTATGAAAATTGACTCTTACAGTGGTGGCTGACGCAAAGCCTGATTCTCTGCTATGAGATGCAAACTGATTCTCTGCTGACATGAAGCCAGATTCTCTGTTACGGGACCTCTCTCCTCTGCCTGGGTGCTGGGCCTAAATTTATGAAAATGGACTGTTACAGTGGTGGGTGACATGAAGCCTGATTCTCTGCTATGACATGAAGACTGATTCTCTGCTGACATGAAGCCAGATTGTCTGTTACGAGACCTCTCTCCTCTGCCTGGGTGCTGGGCCTAAATTTATGACAATGGACTGTTGCAGTGGTGGCTGACGTGAAGCCTGATTCTCTGCTATGACATGAAGACTGATTCTCTGCTGACATGAAGACAGATTCTCTGTTACGGGACCTCTCTCCTCTGCCTGGGTGCTGGGCCTAAATTTATGAAAATGGACTCTTACAGTGGTGGGTGACGTGAAGCCTGATTCTCTGCTATGATATGAAGACTGATTCTCTGCAGACATGAAGCCAGATTGTCTGTTACGGGACCTCTCTCCTCTGCCTGGGTGTTTGGCCTAAATTTATGACAATGGACTGTTGCAGTGGTGGCTGACGTGAAGCCTGATTCTCTGCTATGACATGCAGACTGATTCTCTGCTGACATGAAGCCAGATTGTCTGTTACGGGACCTCTCTCCTCTGCCTGGGTGCTGGGCCTAAATTTATGAAAATTGACTCTTACAGTGGTGGCTGACGTGAAGCCTGATTCTCTGCTATGACATGCAGACTGATTCTCTGCTGACATGAAGCCAGATTCTCTGTTACGGGACCTCTCTCCTCTGCCTGGGTGCTGGGCCTAAATTTATGAAAATGGACTGTTACAGTGGTGGGTGACGTGAAGCCTGATTCTCTGCTATAACATGAAGACTGATTCTCTGCTGACATGAAGCCAGATTGTCTGTTACGGGACCTCTCTCCTCTGCCTGGGTGCTGGGCCTAAATTTATGAAAATGGACTGTTACAGTGGTGGGTGACGTGAAGCCTGGTTCTCTGCTATGACATGAAGACTGATTCTCTGCTGACATGAAGCCAGATTGTCTGTTACGGGACCTCTCTCCTCTGCCTGGGTGCTGGGCCTAAATTTATGACAATGGACTGTTGCAGTGGTGGCTGACGTGAAGCCTGATTCTCTGCTATGACATGAAGACTGAATCTCTGCTGACATGAAGCCAGATTGTCTGTTACGGGACCTCTCTCCTCTGCCTGGGTGCTGGGCCTAAATTTATGAAAATGGGCTCTTACAGTGGTGGCTGACGTGAAGCCTGATTCTCTGCTATGATATGAAGACTGATTCTCTGCTGACATGAAGCCAGATTGTCTGTTACGGGACCTCTTTCCTCTGCCTGGGTGCTTGGCTTAAATTTATGAAAATGGACTCTTGCAGTGGTGGCTGACGTGAAGCCTGATTCTCTGCTATGACATGCAGACTGATTCTCTGCTGACATGAAGCCAGATTCTCTGTTAAGGGACCTCTCTCCTCTGCCTGAGTGCTGGGCCTAAATATATGCCAATGGACTGTTGCACTGGTGGCTGACGTGAAGCCTGATTGTCTGTTACGGGACCTCTCTCCTCTGCCTGGGTGCTGGGCCTAAATATCTGACAATGGACTGTTGCATTGGTGGCTGACGTGAAGCCTGATTCTCTGCTATGATATGAAGACTGATTCTCTGCTGACATGAAGCCAGATTGTCTGTTAAGGGACCTCTCTCCTCTGCCTGGGTGCTTGGCCTAAATTTATGAAAATGGACTGTTGCAGTGGTGGCTGACGTGAAGCCTGATTCTCTGCTATGACATGCAGACTGATTCTCTGCTGACATGAAGCCAGATTCTCTGTTACGGGACCTCTCTCCTCTGCCTGGGTGCTGGGCCTAAATTTATGACAATGGACTGTTGCAGTGGTGGCTGACGTGAAGCCTGATTCTCTGCTATGACATGCAGACTGATTCTCTGCTGACATGAAGACAGATTCTCTGTTAAGGGACCTCTCTCCTCTGCCTGGGTGCCGGGGCCTAAATATCTGAGAATGGACTGTTCCAGTGGTGGGTGACGTGAAGCCAGATTCTCTGCTATGGGACCTCTCTCCAATTGATTTTGGTTAATTTTTATTTATTTAATTTTTATTTTAATTCATTTCCCTATCCACATTTGTTTGCAGGGGATTTACCTACATGTTGCTGCCTTTTGCAGCCCTCTAGCCCTTTCCTGGGCTGTTTTACAGCCTTTTTAGTACCGAAAAGTTCGGGTCCCCATTGACTTCAGATCCCGAACCCGAACATTTCCGGGAAGTTCGGTCGAACTTCTCGAACCCGAACATCCAGGTGTTCGCTCAACTCTAGTCCTGTTGGCTCTCCCCTGAAGTCCCCGATGTGGCTAAATGGATCCAGAAAGTAGACCAGATCTATAGGTTAGAAGAGCTCTCGCATTGGGAACTCCGCTCCCGGGCTACCTTCCTAGCTATCTGGTCGCCCTGGAAACAATTTAGAGGTTTTCACTGACCCTTTTACATTACAACTACGTTTACATAATACCCTGTATATGCTCGATCAATCTCTCATCTTGGTCATTTTTGTGACTATGTGGCTTATTCTGCATCAATCATGCCTCCTTTGGTTATTTTTGTTTTTTCACTTTATATTTTTATTTATTATGGAAAATTACAATGTGACATCATTACTACATTTTTAGGTTTCTCAACTTGCTTATCTTAATTATGTAGTCTTCTATTTCACTTAAGTTTTAATGTAACCAATCTAATACTGTCATAACATTGCTCTGAAGTATTGTTCACTTAACAATTGTATCTTATTGTTTACTACCAGGCTCGGACTGGCCCACAGGGGTACAGGGGAATCACCTGGTGGGCCTCTGAGCAATGTGGGCGCCTAGTCTCCCACCCCCTGCACAAGTGGCACATAACATATTTGATTTACGGCACTACATACATATATTCAATGGACAGCACCTCAACCAGCCTTTGTTCATATAAAAAAAAAACTTGTTAGATTATTTACAAACCGGATTCCAAAAAAGTTGGGACACTAAACAAATTGTGAATAAAAACTGAATGCAATGATGTGGAGATGGCAAATGTCAATATTTTATTTGTAATAGAACGTAGATGACAGATCAAACGTTTAATCCGAGTAAATGTATCATTTTAAAGGAAAAATAAGTTAATTCAAATTTTCACGGTGTCGACAAATCCCCAAAAAGTTGGGACAAGTAGCAATAAGAGGCTGGAAAAAGTAAATTTGAGCATAACGAAGAGCTGGAAGACCAATTAACACTAATTAGGTCAATTGGCAACATGATTGGGTATAAAAAGAACTTCTCAGAGTGGCAGTGTCTCTCAGAAGCCAAGATAGGTAGAGGATCACCAATTCCCACAATGTTGCGCAGAAAGATAGTGGAGCAATATCAGTAAGGTGTTACCCATACTGGATGCCCGTGATCTCCGGGCCCTTAAACGACACTGCACCACAAACAGGAATGCTACTGTAAAGGAAATTACAGGATGGGCTCAGGAAACCATTGTCAGTGAACACAATCGACCGTGCCATCCGCCGTTGCCAGCTGAAACTCTACAGTGCAAAGAAGAAGCCATTTCTAAGCAAGATCCACAAGCTCAGGCGTTTTCGCTGGGCCAGGGATCATTTAAAATGGAATGTGGCAAAATCGAAGAATGTTCTGTGGTCAGACGAGTCACGATTCGAAGTTATTTTTGGAAATCTGGGACGCCATGTCATCCGGATCAAAGAGGACAAGGACAACCCAAGTTTTTATCAACGCTCAGTTCAGAAGCCTGCATCTCTGATGGTATGGGGTTGCATGAGAGCGTGTAGCATGGGCAGCTTGCATGTCTGGAAAGGCACCATCAATGCAGAAAAATATATTAAGGTTCTAGAACAACATATGCTCCCATCCAGACGTCATCTCTTTCAGGGAAGACCCTGCATTTTTCAACAAGATAATGTTAGACCACATTCTGCATCAATCACAACATCATGGCTGTGTAGGAGAAGGATCCGGGTACTGAAATGGCCAGTATGCAGTCCAGATTTTTCACCTATAGAGAACATTTGGCGCATCATAAAGAGGAAGGTGCAACAAAGAAGGCCCAAGACGATTGAACAGTTAGAGGCATGTATTAGACAAGAATGGGAGAGCATTCCTATTTCTAAACTTGAGAAACTGGTCTCCTCAGTCCCCAGACGTCTGTTGAGTGTTGTAAGAAGAAGGAGAGATGCCACACAGTGGTGAAAATGGCCTTGTCCCAACTTTTTGGGGATTTGTTGACACCATGAAATTCTGATTCAACATATTTTTCCCTTAAAATGGTACATTTTCTCAGTTTAAACTTTTGCTCCGTGATTTATGTTCTTTTCTGAATAAAATATTATAAGTTGGCACCTCCACATCATTGCATTCAGTTTTTATTCACGATTTGTATAGTGTCCTAACTTTTTTGGAATCCCTTTTGTATTATATTTGAATGTATCCGTACGGTGGGCCCTCAAAATAAATTTGACTGGTGTGCCCTAGTTACCCCAGTCCAACACTGTTTACTACAATCTTATATCTTATGACTTTAAAAAACAATAAAAATTTATAATAAAAAAAGCATTACCTGAAGGTTACCTACTAGATGGAGCTCCACAAAAATCACCTTTAAAGCGAACCTTTCACCTCATTTTCACTTTTTAAACTATCAACAGTACGTTATAGATTACCTTTAGTGTGTTGTTATCCATGTTAGGTGCGCTTTCCTGCGCTCTTTATTCATCCAGAAATCGGCTTATAAAGTTCAAATTTTGTGCTGTAACAGTCAAGCAACAAGTCAAGGGGGTAGCCCTTCCCTCTCCTCTGGCCGTACCGCCCCTGCCCTAACGCCGCCTCTATGCCATGTAATTGACAGCAGGCTCACTCGCAGGGACGGCGCTTCTGAATCCTGCGCATGCGCCGTCCTCCTCATTCGCCGCTCGCTCCCGTCTTTCTTGCGGACACAAGCTCCGCTCCCGATGATCACTGGCTTGCAATCTGGTTACAAGTCTACAGTGATCACGTGGGGCACTTGGAGCATGAAGATAGTGGAGCGCGCGCACGGGAGGTAGAGAAGAGAAGCAGGCAGGAATCGCGTACGGCGCATGCGCTATTCTCTTACATGGTCGCGCTTGTGTCCGCAAGAAAGACGGGAGCGAGCGGCGAATGAGGAGGACGGCGCATGCGCAGGATTCAGAAGCGCCGTCCCTGCGAGTGAGCCTGCTGTCAATTACATGGCATAGAGGCGGCGTTAGGGCAGGGGCGGTACGGCCAGAGGAGAGGGAAGGGCTACCCCCTTGACTTGTTGCTTGACTGTTACAGCACAAAATTTGAACTTTATAAGCCGATTTCTGGATGAATAAAGAGCGCAGGAAAGCGCACCTAACATGGATAACAACACACTAAAGGTAATCTATAACGTACTGTTGATAGTTTAAAAAGTGAAAATGAGGTGAAAGGTTCGCTTTAAGAATTTGCATAAATGGTAAACTTCAGTTTCTGAATATGAAATATGGTTGGATATTTTTTCTACCAGTTCACATAAAGTTGGCAGATCTCTCTCTAATGCTAAAAGTAGTAGAAATGTACAGTATATATCTGTCACACAGATGTAGAGAGCATTTGCTTGACTCCAGGTACACCAGAATGGTCACTTTAGAATATTTTTTTTATATTACTGTAATGTTATTTTTACATTAAGTCTTCAAATTAAGTCTTCAAGTAATTCAAGATAATGTTAGCTACATCTATATTCTCTTTATTTATTTCATTTAGGACTTCAAGATTCCATTATAAGACTATGCAATCTTCTAAGCAAAATAAAATATTTAAAAGCAAAAATAAAGACTGTTGGAAGAAAAAAAAAAGGATGCGGATTACTTCCAAGACTGCCAACTCGCAAGCCTTCTCTGTTTCTGCCACAATCAAGAAATCGTCGTGATAAGGTATAAACAATATGTCATTTTCCCGGATGTGAGCTGACATTTCCGCTATCACTTTGGAGAAGACTCTGGGGGCCATTGCAAATCCAAATGGGAGCGCCCCAGAACTGCCAGTGTTTCAATACCCCTTCCATCTGAACTGCAAATCTCAGGTATTTCTGATAATCCTAAAGGATTGGAACATGAAGATAGGAGTCCTTCAAGAACCTCCATGAAGCACCCTAGGAAGAGTAGGTTTATAGTTGAATTGATGGTCTCCATTCTGAACTTTTTCTCTAAGAGAAAGTGGTTCAGTTTCTTTAAATTGATTATGACTCTGTAGGAACCATCTGTCTTTTTTTACTAAAAAGAGAGAGGAATAAAACCCCTCTCCTTCTTCATGCTTTGGAACTGCCCCTAGGACCTCCTATTCTATTAACCTGAACTTCTGACCTGATCGCCCCCTCCATCTTTTTGCGCTGCTTCCATAACCACGAATCTTGAAGGAGGATTTAAACGAAATTCCAGCTTGAATCCCTCTTTTAATGTGCCCAGAATCCAAGGGCTGCTGGAAATATGGGTCCATGCAGGAAGAAAGTGTTTTAACCTTCACCCTATATGGTCCCTGGCGTCATTGCTGTTCAGATTTCTTATCTCCTCTGGTTCGTTTTGGTGAAGAAAAAACCTCTTGCTCCTTCTCGCCGGGATCTTGGTTTGTAAGTCTTCTCTTCCTTAGTATTTTCTCTGTTATTCCAAAAGGAATGAAAAGAGCCAAAGGATTGGTTGGACCTTTCCCTGTAAAAAAAGGCGCCCTGTGTAGGAATTTTTTTCTTTTTGTCAGCAGCCTTATCTAGCAGTTCATCCAGAGCTGATCCAAATAGATACTCTCCATCACAGGCACTGCACATAGTCTTTTCTTAGTCTGTAGGTCACCATTCCAATTTTTTTAGCCATAAGGTCCTGCGAGCGTAGTTAGCTAGTCCTACCGTGTGAGCGAACAATCTAATAGCGTCCGCAGATGCATCCGCTAAAAAATCTACCGCCTAGTAGGAAGACTAGCTAAAATGTCCTCTCTAGGGCTCTTGTTCTTTATTTGTTCCTCTAGATCTGACAAGCGCATAATAAGGAACCTGGCAGTACAGGTTGAAGCGATGGAAAGTCTGAAGGAAGACGTTGAGGCCTCCCAAGCTCCTTTCAGGAACCCCTCAGCTTTTTTATCTAAGAGATCCTTTAAGAATGTCTTCGAATGGAAGAGCCAACTTCCTAGCTTCCTTACATATGGCTACGTCCTCTGAAAAAGGATATTTCCTCTTAATTTTTTTTTAAATAAACACTTATTTATTTGGTTTACGCCATTGATACATTTTTATGCAAAGGGAAAAGACCTAGACTGTTTTGTCTGCAGCCCATCAAACATAATATCCTGTACCGATTTAGCCTCTTTTACGTCTTCTATTCCCATGGTTGCTTTGATTGCTTTCAAGACTTTATCCACATCCTCCACGGGAAAGAAAGCTCTCTTAATTATTATTATCATCGGAATCTGAAGAGAGGAACGAAGCTAGGAATGAAGGCTTATTGGATAAAGAAGCGTTAATTTCAGCTCTTGCTAAATTTTGCAGACAACTATAAAAGGATGGAGTTTCCTCAGCCACTGTTTTGTCTATGCATTGCTGGTATAACCTCTTGCTATAGTCAGAAGCCAGAGAACATTTGCATTAGGCACATTCTTTGTGATGCCTCTTAGATAATGCTTTTTTAGGTTTTTCCTGCAAAGACACATACATATTTGTACATCAAAAGATGGTCATAAAACATGGGACTACACAAGCCTCTCACCCCTCCCTGGTACCGAGGTTGGGTTGGCCGTCTGGTCCTCCATAGCCTCTTTTCTTTCTTCCTTCATGCTTCAACTCTTGTCTCCAGACACACTGGCAGCCCTCACATGTCTCACAAACGCCGGCATTCATTTCCGGGTTCCAGTAACTTTTTGACCACTCCCCCTCTGCCCGTGATGCTCCTGCACATCCGTGCGCTCCAGGCCTCACTCTCAACCCGGACGGTGGATCATGTGAGTGGAGCCAAGACTCCTCTCCCTGGCCGGATCTTCTGTCCTCTATCTCCGACGGATGCTTACTGGTGCTTGCTATCGCACCAAAGCATTGTGCCCTCCAGCGCTCAGGATCGCTGAGCCATCGCACCTCTCCCCCTCCCCGGTGCACCGCGTGCCGCACAAGAACGGGGTACCGCAGGTAACAGGGCAGCCTAGGGAGAGGAAGACGAACCACAGGCTTCCCCTCAAAGACAGGAAACCATACTGAGGGCAGAGAGGAGTCTCTGCCTTTTTGTGTCACAGGTTTCCTGTCTTTGGGGGCGGATCCATCCTCTCTCATGGTGCTGTTGTAGGTGAGGGGTAAAATCTAGGTGTACATACCTAATACATATGAAACATACAATAACAAAGTCTGCAAACATACCCTATTCACAAAAAGTTTGGGATATTTGGCTTTCAGGTGAAATTTATGGAAAAGGACTGAAGAGGGGCACTGGGGGGCTGATATGAGGCACTGGGGTGCTGATATGAGACATTGGGGTTCTTATCTGAGGTCTGATTGGTGGTCATTCACATTGGGGTCTAATCTGAGATCTTATTAACATTGGGGTCTTATTGGGGCTGTCAGCTGAGGTCTGATTAACATTGGGGGTCTGATCTCAGGTGTAATGAAAAATATTTTTTTCTTAATGTCCCCCTCTAAAACCTATGTGCGTCTTATGGGCCGGAGCGTCTTATAGGGCAAAAAATACGGGTAAGTTTAAAAATGATATCTTCTCCCTTCATTATATTGATAGTGCGGGTCTGTATGTATGCAGAGTGTATTTGTGTATATATATATAGTACAGACCAAAAGTTTGGACACACCTTCTAATTCAAAGAGTTTTCTTTATTTTCATGACTATGAAAATTGTAGATTCACACTGAAGGCATCAAAACTATGAATTAACACATGTGGAATTATATACATAACAAAAAAGTGTGAAACAACTGAAAATATGTCATATTCTAGGTTCTTCAAAGTAGCCACCTTTTGCTTTGATTACTGCTTTGCACACTCTTGGCATTCTCTTGATGAGCTTCAAGAGGTAGTCACCTGAAATGGTTTTCACTTCACAGGTGTGCCCTGTCAGGTTTAATAAGTGGGATTTCTTGCCTTATAAATGGGGTTGGAACCATCCGTTGCGTTGTGGAGAAGTCAGGTGGATACACAGCTGATAGTCTTACTGAATAGACTGTTAGAATTTGTATTATGGCAAGAAAAAAGAAGCTAAGTAAAGAATAACGAGTGGCCGTCATTACTTTAAGAAATGAAGGTCAGTCAGTCCGAAAAATTGGGAAAACTTTGAAAGTGTCCCCAAGTGCAGTCACAAAAACCATCAAGCGCTACAAAGAAACTGGCTCACATGCGGACCGCCCCAGGAAAGGAAGACCAAGAGTCACCTCTGCTGCGGAGGATAAGTTCATCCAAGTCACCAGCCTCAGAAATTGCAGGTTAACAGCAGCTCAGATTAGAGACCAGGTCAATGCCACACAGAGTTCTAGCAGCAGACACATCTCTAGAACAACTGTTAAGGGGAGACTGTGTGAATCACGTCTTCATGGTAGAATATCTGCTAGGAAACCACTGCTAAAGACAGGCAACAAGCAGAAGAGACTTGTTTGGGCTAAAGAACACAAGGAATGGACATTAGACCAGTGGAAATCTGTGCTTTGGTCTGATGAGTCCAAATTTGACATCTTTGGTTCCAACCACCGTTTCTTTGTGCGACGCAGAAAAGGTGAACTGATGGACTCTGCCATGCCTGGTTCCCACCGTGAAGCATGGAGGAGGAGGTGTGATGGTGTGGAGGTACTTTGCTGGTGACACTGTTGGGGATTTATTCAAAATTGAAGGCATACTGAACCAGCATGGCTACCACAGCATCTTGCAGTGGCATGCTATTCCATCCGGTTTGCGTTTAGTTGGACCATCATTTATTTTTCAACAGGACAATGACACCAAACACACCTCCAGGCTGTGTAAGGGCTATTTGACCATGAAGGAGAGTGATGGGGTGCTGTGCAAGATGACCTGGCCTCCGCAGTCACCGGACCTGAACCCAATCAAGATGGTCTGGGGTGAGCTGGACCGCAGAGTGAAGGCAAAAGGGCCAACAAGTGCTAAGCATCTCTGGGAACTCCTTCAAGACTGTTGGAAGACCATTTCAGGTGACTACCTCTTGAAGCTCATCAAGAGAATGCCAAGAGTGTGCAAAGCAGTAATCAAAGCAAAAGGTGGCTACTTTGAAGAACCTAGAATATGACATATTTTCAGTTGTTTCACACTTTTTTGTTATGTATATAATTACACATGTGTTAATTCATAGTTTTGATGCCTTCAGTGTGAATCTACAATTTTCATAGTCATGAAAATAAAGAAAACTCTTTGAATGAGAAGGTGTGTCCAAACTTTTGCTCTGTACTGTATGCGTGCGTATGTGTATATAATATATACATACATACATACGCTCGCGCGGTATGTGTGTGTTTGTGCTTTAGGGTGCACACCCTAATGCAATAGGCTGCGCACGCCTATGCTGGTGGGATTTTTTTTAATTAAGCTATTCCTAGCCGTCTGCGCAATCCCACAGATCAGCCCCCAACCCCCCTTGTACAAGGGGGTTGATGGGTTACAACTTCTGTGATTAGTTTATAGTTGGGGGGGTTTGCTTAATTTGGAATTAGGCTGACCATAGGTTAGGATGCTCTGTGGGATTGCCCAGGTGACTAGGCCCTTCACTGTAGTTATTAACCCCTTTCAGCAGTCCCCCTTTCACTGAAGGGGGGACTGCTGAAAGAAGTCAATAACTACTGTGAAGGCGCCCCCCCAATGGCAATGAGGGCATGGCTTCATGTGATGGGGACGTGGTTTTACGTGAGCTTGTGCCCCGGATGTCTTCAGACCGTAGCAATGCCCCTGTTATATCAATAACATAGAGCATTTAAAGGGAACCTGTCACCAGTTTTATGGTGTCCTAACTAAGGGCAACATAAATAAGTGACTGATTCACTTAGCAAAATGCTGGGTCACTTTCTTTAATTGACCAAGTCAATCTGCCAACATCTTGTATTGAAAAGCTCCAGCTGATAATGATGAGTCATGAATATTCATGAGCTCTCGACTCTCCCCGCCCACCTGCTGCTGAATGACAGTTATTTTCCATATGAACATATGAATCAGCAGGGGAGTGGCTATAGCTCTGAATTAAATATACGCTGGACTCGATGACCTCACGCTGGACTCAAATCAGCTCATTAGCATGCAGCATGTGGCATCTTTGTGTATATATTATGAGGTAACCATCTGTCACACGAGTAAGTGAATACATCTAAGGTACTTTTTAGTAGTTAATGATTGAATATAATCAAACTAATTATATACAAATATGCGGTTTGACTGTAGGCAGTGATACGATACATGTTGTATGGGTTCTATTAGGGGACAGGGCCGGTCTCTGGTGGTGTTTCTGTCCACATTCCTTTTAAAATGCCGGTGATTGCCGAGTGATACTCGACCTGAGTCCCCTTGCACCTGAGATACTGGTGTGATTGTATGCGAGGTACGGTTAAGCTGGGCATAAACTTTCAATTAACTTTTAAACTATCTGGGGATGAGGCACCAAAATATGCATGTGGGTTTTTTTTCTTTCTCAACTGCGGTAGAAGACTGCTGGACCCCCTAGGTTGCCTCAAGAAATGTTTTCGATCAAAGATCGTTGTAAGCCCGCTATGCATGGTTAATGTGAGCACCAGGTGAATGGATCTAAGATTGTTAATCCTGTCCTTCTTCACCCATATTTGGGAGAGGACGCGTGGGGTGTGCGCTCGTTCCCTGGTGGCCGCCCGGGCCGCGGGCCCCCGATCTCTGCCCTTTATAGACACTAACATGCTAAGTTAGATGCTGTATGTGTTTGCCCGATTGGGCTGCCGATGTCGGGGGAGCCCCGCTCTCCTCTTAGCAAGTGAGATCTCCTTTTGACCTGTATTATCCCCATAAGTATGGGTAATTGAATGAAATTATTATTAACTATGTTTATAAATCAGAAACTTACGGACTTCAGGATCTTATAATAGCATAAATGTTATATGGATATGTATTTTCTTATTACAAATAAAATATTTAAATTTAAAAATTTTTTTTTTTAAGTAGAAGCATGCAATGGTAATTTCCTCATCTCACATAATTTATTAAAACAAAAGCCAACAACAGTGGTGGGTATACACCCACAAAAATGTCAGTGTTTCAATAACTTGTCATGTGGCTCGGCAACAATTACAGCTTGACAATAACGTATCATGCTGTTCCCAATTCATTGGGGCATGGCATCCCACTCTTTTTGAATGGCAGCCCTCAGGTCATTGAAGTTCTTGGGTACAGAGTTATAAGCCTCTACACGGTGACTCAGCTGATCCTATAGGTTGTCAATGGAATTCAGGTCTAGAGAAAGTGCAGGCACCCCAGTCTCCAGCAGTCGTTCCATAATTATGTGACCTTGATGAGCTGGCGCATTGTCGTCCATGAAGATAAAATTACACCTGTGTTGTTCATGCATAGCCACAATGACTGGATTAATGATTTTATTCAAGTAGAATGTGCTTGTCACTGAACAATTCACAAAGTGTAGGGCAGTTCTGTATTGATTAGAAACACCTGCCCACACTGTAACACCATCAACGACAAACAGTGGCTGTTGCATAGTGCTCTCCTTGACATCTCCAACATCTTTGACAGACATAATTTCTGCTCAGTGTGAATCGACTTTCATCTGTGAACAGCACTGAGGCCCAATGGTCCCTCATCTAACGTAGATGCTCCCTGACCTATGCAAGATGATGATGCCTGTGGTCAGGTACCCTTAAAGGTCATCTCGCATGCAGACCACGCTGATATAAATGGTTTTGAATGGTCTGATGTGATATTTGGATGCCTGTCACCTCCCTTAAATGTTCCTGGAGTTGTGTGGCATTCATCATCCGGCTCCATTGGGCATTGTTCACAATGAAGCAGTCATCAGTGTGGGATGTGGCCAAAGGATGTCCACTTATACCTTTCTGTGACTCTTCTAGTATCTCGGTTGCAACCTTAATGCAGCGTTTTGGTGTCTGCCTCCAGAGCAGAATCGAGGCGAAATGGAGCCAAACTGATGCATTCTGAACAGATCCTTATCCATTCAGAATGCATTTGGGCCACTTGTGAGAGCCCTGAAATGGATTTCACAAGCGAACCCAGTAATGCCAGTGTGAAAGTAGCCTAAATTAAGCCATGGGAGTTCAAACACTAACATAGGTACCAGGGCTCTATTGAAGCACATGAGGCAGCATGACCGGATCATGTGGGAAAATAGAACTGGCCAGAATTCGAAATTTGTCCTCCTTCTTCTGGTCTTCTTTGTATAGCCAGCCCACATTCCCAAGCAGTAGAGTGTCCTTGTCATTATCATCAACTGCTTCTCCTCGTTCTCCAACTGCTCTATTGTAGAAATTAAAGAACGCCGGACCTTATAGGTCGAACGTATGGACAGCAGGAGGCGCACTTTTACAACCGGTTACGGATACCCATGGAAAGTGTGGGTATGATAAAGCTATTCTTGGCCAGCAATTAGCTTATGTATAAGCTGAACCCCTACTTGAATGTCGCTAAAATGTTACTTTTATTAGGTATGTATTTAAATAATTGGGGAGGAAAATATCACAAAATATAGATTGTGCAATCCCACTTATTCCTCAGGGATAATTCACCAGGGCGGGGGCAGTAAGCCAACATGCAGGCACCACTATCCCCCTGGGTACAAGGTTGATGTGTGGGAGGAGGAATATATGAACAATTCAGAGGGCAAAACAAAAAAGGGTGACCAATAATTCAGCTTATGTAACACAGCAAGAAATAATAGGTTAATAGCCAGCACTATAGGAAAGTTGGTGGGGGGAAATCCTTGGAGGTGAACATCTGGAAAGGAAGAGTGTATGAGAGGCCCGAGTTTACTGACTAAATGTGAATAGGATCAGTAATAGACTGAGGTCCAGGTGCACATATTAGGAAACAGTGTAATGATATACACAATGTGGTGAGGAATTATTGGTCACCCTTTTTTGTTTTGCCCTCTGAACTGTTCACATATTCCTCCTCCCCACATCAACCTTGTCCCCAGGGAGATAGCGGTGCCTGCATGTTGACTGGCTGCCCTCCCTCCCCCATCGGTGAAATATCCCTGAAGTATAAGTGGGATTGGACAATCTATATTTTGTTCGATTTTTCACCCAATTATTTTAATACATACTGTAGGGATTTGCTCTGGTAGGCAGGGTAAGCAGACGCAATACAGAGGCAAGCAAAAGCAAAAAGTTCCATGTTTAGTCACACAAAAAGGCAGAAAAGAAAATATAAACAAAGTCACCTTGGTTTAAATCCTGGTGTTACCTTCACACCTTGCTGCAGGTACTGCAATAGAAGGTCAAGTCCTGGTGTTCACTTCACACCATGCTGCTGGTACCGCATAAAAAGCCCCAGACCTGGATGTCGTTCCCTTGTCCTTCCAGACAGGTCGCAGGCATGCATCCAGCTACAAGCCTCACACACAAACACAGCCTCAGTTCCCAATAAAGAGATTCCACAGCTCCACTATCACCTAGAGGATCATTCCACCCCAGCTGAGCTGCTGGCTGGGTTTTTAAACCCCAGCCCAAAAGCTGGCCTGGACGTGGGGAACAGCCACCCACCCTGCTCTTTGGCTGCTCCCAATTAGAATCGGCCCAGATCGGCTTTTCAGCCACACTAAGACAAAACAGTGTCAGCGAGCACTAGCTGCCACTGACACACAAAATAACCTGTTCCTATCTCACCGAGGCCAGGAACCTCGGTGACGCGTACCTTCCATCAATGACGGACCCTTGCGCCTTCCTACAATACCTAATAAAAGTTACATTTTTGTGACATTTATTTGCTTAGTGAACCGCTGTAGTATGTTTAGTCTCCAAAGTAATTACATGATTTTTTTGTTAACCCTTATGAACCCCTACTTGCCCAAGTTGCTGGCGGAGTAGTTGCTGCTGTACCACTTAGATGTGGTAATGGTGGCACAGTTCTGCGCCTTCTGTCCAGCTGTCAAATCTTTTTTTTTAAACAACGTGCACACCAACTGGAGTAGCTGTTATGGGCAAGGACATTATATGTCTCATAATCTACTGGATCAATGTTTTTTCACAACATTGCCAAACCAGCACCACAGTAACAAGGCCAGGTCCTATCAGCACCCCCACATTTGTGTTGGTCTGGTTCCCACACCAGGCACTTATCAGCATCCTCCACGTCCTCCTCCATGGACATCCTTTTAAAGAGAGGAGCATCGCTCCCACTCTCCTCGCACCTATCATAAAGTGAAGAGTTGCCATGCTGCTTTACAGCTGATTGGCCTGGGCGAGAGTAGCCACATAACTGATCACTTACTAAAGTGGATCAACCAGCAAATATCCTGTTGGCTGTCTCCCTACCTACTCTGACTGGGCAAGATAGCCAGAGACAATGGCAGGCACATCATGGTCGCATTGAATTTGGAAGAGATAACTCTTGCTCACTGCATGGCACACATGATCAATTTAGTAATGCAAAACAACTTGCTGGCTGCCCTGTACCTGTTGTGGACCCACAAGGAGAAAATCCCATGAAGGAGGAAGTGGAGGATGAGGAGGTGCCAATGAAGGAGAAGGAATCAGTGGTGGAGGAGGCTGATGATGATGACGAGAGAGTAACAATTCATTAAAAAAACAAATAGAGATAATTTTTTTAAATAAAAGTCTTAGAGTACTAGAGGGTGTGATACAAATTTTTAGGGCAACTGGAGATACTTTGATTTGGGACGAATCAATTCAGAACTGTTTGAAAAATGTATCACATCAGACATGAATCAAATCTCAAGAAGTTTGCTCATCTCTAGTGTGAGGTCATGCATGTGCACATAGCTGATCCCTAGGCAAAGATGGAGGGGATTGTTCGAAGAAGGCACTTCTTTGTTAGTCTGCAAGATTTTCTGCAATATTTCTCCTACACTGCTTATTGCAGAAGTTTACAGAGCATCTTGTAGACATAGCTCTATGTGCACTATGAATTACATGTTTTTGTTTTATTCATGGTTTTTCAGTTTTTAGCATCTCTCTAATTATCCTATCCTTCTTCAATTTCTTTTTCTTCTTCAAACATGTACCATTTTAATGCTGAACATTTCTAAACAAAATAGTGAAAATCTAATTCATTCTTCATCATTGCCAGTGAGTAATGTTTTTTACATAAGAATGGCAATACGCCAGCAACTTTATCTCTCAATAGATGCTTATGAAGAAAAAGGTCACAGTTTCTTAGTTGCTTTGTGTTTCTTCAGTACTACTTCATTTATTAAGGCCAGCTGGTATACATACACAGACTATTATATCACATTTTCATTGTAGTCAGTAATACAAAATGTTGTTAGAAGTTTTATGAATTAATAAACAATTGGTTAGCACGAATGGCCTTATAGTCAGGGGCGGATTAAGTGCATGATGGGCCCAGGGCTGTCTACCCAACTCGGGCCCCTCCCTCCATTTTAATTTAGTTTTTTTTTCTATATGAAGAGTCTCCAGTTCTTTGTGAGCGCCACAGTCTCTTCCTAGGACATATGACATCACATTCATTGTTACATGGCCTAGGTGCAGCTCAGTTCCATCCGAGTGATTGGGGCTGAGCTGCAATACCAAGCACAGTGCTATCAAATGACAGTCTCCTCAAACAGCTTATTGACTAGGGTGCCAGGAGTCGGACCCCCAACAATCTCATATTGATGACCTATCCTGAGGATAGGCCATTAATATATAAATCCCAGAGAACCTTTTTACCTTATGCTATCTGTAGTGTTACATAGGACTGCAAGAATACCCAGGAGCCATTGGCTCCTAGACTGAAAAATGTAGGAGTCAAATGTAATTTTTAGTTGCCAAATTTAAAATACATACCATATTTTTCGCTTTATAAGATGCACCTTTAATGTAAGACGCACCCCAGGTTTAGAGGAGGAAAATACAAAAAAAAAATTCAACCAAAAGGTGGGCTAAAACGTGTGCAATACATGGGTGCATACCTATGGATGAAGGGGGTTATAGTTATATAATATAAACACTGTCCATTGTACCATAATTCACCTGTGTTATAACCCCCCTCATCCATAGGAATGCACCCACATACTGCAGTACATAGGTGTGTTCCTATAGATGAGGGGGCTTATGGTCACATTTAATATGCACAGGTCAATTATGGTACAATCCTTGGACAGTGTTAATATTAAATGTGACTATAACCCCCCTCATCCATAGAAACTCACTCATGCACTGCTGCACATGGGTGTATTCCTATTAATGAGGGGGTTATAGTCACATTTAATGCAAACACTTGGACAGTGTTTATATTAAAATGTGACTATAACACCCCTCATCCTAAAGAGTGCACGCATGTACTGCAGTACATGGGTGTATTCCTGTAGATGAGGAGAGGTTATAGCCATATGTAACACGTATTTGTCCAGGTCGGCCCTTGAGCTTCCCTTCTTTATATCCAGGCTGTCACTCACCAAGTCTCAGGTAGAGACAGCCCAGTAGTCCCAGGGGAAAGCAGTGCTGACTCGGGGGGGGCGGAGGTTCAGTAGTGACGAGCAGTTGGTAGTGGCGAGCGGTCGGGCAACTGACTAAACTGATTGGTGGAGGCGGCAGAGCAGCAGTTCCCGCCGTCCTCACCACCAATCAGCTCAACATACAGGGCAGCAGTGCCGGAGCGTGTCACAGTAGGGGAAGGAGGTTCGGTTCGGAGGACAGCACAGCTACGCAACAGCAGACTTAGCGCTCACCAGTCCGATTAAACATGCGTGCTGGCGGCATTTAGCTTCAATGACCACCGCCCGCCCTACACTTCCTACTAGAGGGCGCCACCTCACATTATTAACACTGGAGGTGCGTCTTTAGATAACAGCCTGCAATGTGACGGCCATATTTCTGGGCACGTTCGCTTTATAAGACGCCTTGACTTCTTCCCCCCATTTTTTTTGGGGGGGGGGGGTGCATCTTATAAAGCGAAAAATACGGTAAATTATAATAAAAAAAGACTTGGAGGAGAAGATGAGATGCAGCCCACAGTAGTGAGCCAGCTCTACATATAATAGAATACAGCACCACACGCCTCTTACTTCCAGTGACATCTCCTGTCATGTAGATCTTCTCTTTCCTCTTCTCCTCCATTTTCCCCAGAACGCCATGACTAATTCTTTCAGCCGCAACTCGTCTCTACAGAGTTTGTTACACAGACATGTTGGATTTCTCATAATTGGGTAATTTTTCAAACTGGTGTAAAGTACAACTGGCTTAGTTGCCCTTAGCATCCAATCATATTCCACCTTTCATTCTCAATAGGAGCTGTCTAAAATTAAAAGTGGGCAGCTTAGCCAGTTCTATGTTACACCAGAATTATTAGGCAAGTTGTATTTTTGAGGATTAATTTTATTATTGAACAACAACCATGTTCTCAATGAAGCAAAAAAACTCATTAATATCAAAGCTGAATATTTTTGGAAGTAGTTTTTAGTTTGTTTTTAGTTTTAGCTATTTTAGGGGGATATCTGTGTGTGCAGGTGACTATTACTGTACATAATTATTAGGCAACTTAACAAAAAACAAATATATACCCATTTCAATTATTTATTTTTACCAGTGAAACCAATATAACATCTCAACATTCACAAATATACATTTCTGACATTCAAAAACAAAACAAAAACAAATCAGTGACCAATATAGCCACCTTTCTTTGCAAGGACACTCAAAAGCCTGCCATCCATGGATTCTGTCAGTGTTTTGATCTGTTCACCATCAACATTGCGTGCAGCAGCAACCACAGCCTCCCAGACACTGTTCAGAGAGGTGTACTGTTTTCCCTCCTTGTAAATCTCACATTTGATGATGGACCACAGGTTCTCAATGGGGTTCAGATCAGGTGAACAAGGAGGCCATGTCATTAGATTTTCTTCTTTTATACCCTTTCTTGCCAGCCACGTTGTGGAGTACTTGGACGCGTGTGATGGAGCATTGTCCTGCATGAAAATCATGTTTTTCTTACCTTGCAGACTTCTTCCTGTACCACTGCTTGAAGAAGGTGTCTTCCAGAAACTGGCAGTAGGACTGGGAGTTGAGCTTGACTCCATCCTCAACCCAAAAAGGCCCCACAAGCTCATCTTTGATGATACCAGCCCAAACCAGTACTCCACCTCCACCTTGCTGGCGTCTGAGTCGGACTGGAGCTCTCTGCCCTTTACCAATCCAGCCATCTGGCCCATCAAGACTCACTCTCATTTCATCAGTCCATAAAACCTTAGAAAAATCAGTCTTGAGATATTTCTTGGCCCAGTCTTGACGTTTCAGCTTGTGTGTCTTGGTCGTCTTTCAGCCTTTCTTACCTTGGCCATGTCTCTGAGTATTGCACACCTTGTGCTTTTGGGCACTCCAGTGATGTTGCAGCTCTGAAATATGGCCAAACTGGTGGCAAGTGGCATCTTGGCAGCTGCACGCTTGACTTTTCTCAGTTCATGGGCAGTTATTTTGCGCCTTGGTTTTTCCACACGCTTCTTGCGACCCTGTTGACTATTTTGAATGAAACGCTTGATTGTTCAATGATCACGCTTCAGAAGCTTTGCAATTTTAAGAGTGCTGCATCCCTCTGCAAGATATCTCACTATTTTTGACTTTTCTGAGCCTGTCAAGTCCTTCTTTTGACCCATTTTGCCAAAGGAAAGGAAGTTGCCTAATAATTATGCACACCTGATATAGGGTGTTGATGTCATTAGACCACACCCCTTCTCATTACAGAGATGCACATCACCTAATATGCTTAATTGGTAGTAGGCTTTCGAGCCTATACAGCTTGGAGTAAGACAACATGCATAAAGAGGATGATGTGGTCAAAATACTCATTTGCCTAATAATTCTGCACGTAGTGTATAGTGTCCCTGAAAAACAATGTTCCCTAATATTTCCTTGTAATAGAAATGCCCCTATAGTTCCTACCCAATAGCAACATCCCCCACACTACCCCCATATAGTAGTTTGCCCCCCACACTGCCCCCACAGTATTCATTTCTCCACACTGCCCCCACAGTATTAATTTCCCCCACGGTAGTAATTTGCTCCCATGTAATAGTTTGCTCCCCGTGTAGTAGTTTGCCCCCCACTGTCCCTTCAGTAATATTCTCCTGTGCCCCCCAGTAATGTCCCCCAAAGTTGGCACACAAAAAAAAAAAGCTAATACCTGTGTCGAAGTCGGAGCTCACTCCTAGATAGCAGGCAGGTGTGCTGCGCACACACGTCAGTGTGCTGCATCCGGGCACAGGCGCACGATGACGTCATCACGCCCGCCTGAGTCTGGATTTTACTACTGCATAGGCTTCAGGCCTACTAGTAAAATAAAATATGCAATGCAACAGCTCTCTGCAAACCAAATAAAGTACAAAAATGCATAATAATTGCTAGTGCTATACTTATAAGTTAGAGATGCTTGGCAAATCATTTTGTACAGAATTATTTGAGCCCGTCTGCCGCACGTCAAGGCGATCTCTGTAAGACGGGTCCTAACACTAAATACTACCCTTTATGTGCCATGACGGCTATAATACAATTCAGGAGGTGTAGGTCCCACATGCATGCTGGGCCTGCTTTCATTTCTGTAATTTTTAGTGCCAAAATGGCATCCATTATATCCAAGGAATGCAGGTACCAACATGCATGCTGGGCCCACTCCACCACTCTCCTGGTGCCAAATGGCTTCCAGTGAATGAAGGGGAGCAGGCCAAGCTATATACTCACACTAATTAAAATCAGCAGACGAGCTGGTCAGGAGTGCACGACTGATGTGTCAGCCACACCTCCGGTACAAACTGCAAAGAAAAAAGGGGTGAGTCAGCACATCCCAATGCACAGGGGCACATTGCTATGGCTGAGAACAACACTGTAAAACAAAACATGCAATGCAACAGCTCTCTGCAAACCAAATAAAGTACAAAATTGCATAGGCCTGAATCCTATAGCGGTGATCGGGGGCGGGGAACTATGCGCTCCCATGCCCCGTGGTAGTTTGTGAGTGTTTGGGTCGGCATTGGGCCCCCCAACGATGCTGGGCCTGGGGCTACAGACCCAAAAGCCCCAATTATAATCCGCCACTGCTTATAGTCCCACTTAAAATACCAATGTATTTATTGCCATCATGCTCACCACTCTTAACATTGGCTTTTACTTACACTGTATATTCAATAAGCTCATTCAACCTTAGATCAGACTCACATCAACCACAGATCAGACCCTATCAGCCTCAGATCATACCCCCATCAGCCTCAGATAAGACTCCTATGAGTCTAAGATCAGACCCCTATAAGATTCAGATCAGACCCTCATCAGCCTCAGATCAAACCCCCATCATCTTCAGATCAGACCACTCTCAGCTTCAGATTAGACCCCCATCAGCCTCAGATCAGACCCCATCATCTTCAGATCAAACCCAAATCAGCTTCAGATCAGACCACTATCAGACCAGACTCCTATCAACCTCAGCTCAGACTCCCATTAGACTGCTCTAATTAGCCTAAAATTAATCTGCTCCAATTAGCCTCAGCTCAGACCCCCATCTGCCTCAGCTTAGACCCCCATCAGCCTCAGCTGAGACCCTCATTAGCCTTAGCAAAGACCATTATTAGCCTCAGCTCAGACTTTATGAGACTAAGATCAGACCTCATATTAGACATTATAAATAAAGCAATACGAAAGAACAATATCATTACTAACAGAGGCATACCTTGAAGCTCCAAGGAGAAAAATATCCATTACCTACCCCAACTCCCTCAGCACCACTGCTTTACATGGTGTCTTCTTTTTGTGTTAATAGTACATTAAAATGACTTAAATTTTTTATGAAAAAAATAGTTCATATGCATTTTTACTAAGGAGGAGGGGGGTGTATTTAAATATCATTATATACAGCATGCTGTACAATCTCACTAATTAACCATTAAACTGACAACAATTAACTCTGTCCTTCCAGTTCACAATAATCTTGTGTGACCAATTATAGCTACTATTGCTAGGGGCCAGGTTTCAGTAATTTATCTATGTAAGTTAAATTGCTTATAGTCCAATTTATTTGCTAAAATATGACGGTTAGGTAATGAATTATTTTCTTGTCACTGTCAGGCATTTAATGCCAAATCACTAATTAAAATGTTCCTCAACATTGGTGGCAATGCTAATAGGATAAACAACTTTTTATTTGTATAGTAGTTTAACTTACTTTTTAATATTTAAGTGTAGAACATATTATTTTAATGTTAAACATTCTGTCATCATAGTGCTGCAGTAAAAATTACTTAAAGGGGTTCTGCACTTTGTTTAAACTGATGATCTATCCAGAGGATAAACAGTGAGAAGGCCGCAGCGCTGCTGGAGCGCCGCTGCCTTCTCACGCAGCTGACCGGCGGGTTCCCGGGCATCGGACCCCCGCCAATTAGATGCTGATGATCTATCCAGAGGATAGATCATCAGTTTGAACAAAGTATACAACCCCTTTAAACTGCGTGTGCCTTATCAAAAATAAAAAAATATTTTATTTCAATTTACTTAAAAGATAGTGTGGTGATGCTAAAATGTAGCTGAATAAGGGTTCGGTAGCCCCAGCCCGCCCTGCGATGGTGACACAGGTAGGAAGGGGAGGTCTTATGTATTTATAAGGAAGGCAATGTAGCAATCCTGGTGTCACTGCCATTATTCTGAAAAATGCTGAGACTAGAGATACTGCTTCCTGGGGGGCCTTTTATCCAAGGCAAAATGCATTGAAGCTATCTAGTAGAAGCAACTCAACAGATCTTAAGACAGTAAGGGTATAATTTAGACCAGGACCGAGGTATCCTGAGGCTGGGGGTCGCTCTTTTCAGGGCGAGTGCTCTGACATACAGCCACTAGAGTCTTCTCCCACCTGAAACTAGGGACTATATGGGAAAGAGACTGTACGCTGTAGTGATTCAAGGGAGCAGCTCGCTACACTGACCTACGCCTGAAGTGGAAATAAGAGACCTGGCTACCTAACCCTTATTCAGCTACATTTTAGCATCACCACACTATGTTTTAAGTAAATTAAAATAAAAGTTTTGTTTTTATTTTTTATAAGGCACACTCGGTTTAAGTCCAATATCTAGTAAGCCATGAGTGAGGATAGGTAATGTGAAGACAGAGCATCAATTCTATCAATAAAGTAAAAATTACTTCATACAAGTAGTGTTGATCACGAATATTCGAATTTTGAATTTTTATCGCGAATATAGGTACTGCAAAAATTTGCGAATATTTCGAATATAGTTATATATATTTGTAATTTTGAATATTCATTTTTTTTTTTTTTTTTTTTTTTTTTAAATAAATAAGAAGGCTGCAATATACTTGACTTTAGGAGTAGTAATGTTTGCGAATTTTGCTCTATATTCATTTTTTTGAATATTCGCTATATTGCTATATATTCTTGTTTTAGAATATTACGAATATTCGAAAAACTAAGTTATAGCAATATAGCGAATATTCGAAAAAAATGAATATAGAGCAATTTAGCTAATATAGTGCTATAATCAGTTTTTTTTATAGTTGTATATTTTTTCCAATCTGAACTTCAGATGAGAAAAAAATTACAACTATTAGAGAAATAAGATTATAGCACTATATTAGCTAAATTGCTCTATATTCGTTTTTTTCGAATATTCGCTATATTGCTATATATTCTTGTTTTAGAATATTACAAATATTCAAAAAAACTAAGTTATAGCAATAGAGCGAATATTCGAAAAAAAAAAACAAATATAGAGCAATTTAGCTAATATAGTGCTATAATCTTCTTTGTCTAATAGTTGTAATTTTTTTCCCAACAATACAACTATAAAAAAAAAGATTATAGCACTATATTAGCTAAATTGCTCTATATTCGTTTTTTTCGAATATTCGCTATATTGCTATATAATCTTGTTTTAGAATATTACGAATATTCGAAAAAACTAAGTTATAGCAATATAGCAAATATTCAAAAAAATCGAATATAGAGCAATTTAGCTAATATAGTGCTATAATTTTCTTTGTCTAATAGTTGTAAATTAAAAAATTTGCAATAAAAATTTTAATCTGAAAATTCGAATTAAGAAAATTCGCATATTACACAACCATTACCTTGCCGATTTTTTGAGTAAAAAAAAACAAATCGAGAATTTTCGAATTTTAGAATTTTCGACGAATATTCTAAAAAATATTCGCTAAATATCGCAAATTCGAATATGACCCCTGCCGCTCATCACTACATACAAGTTAAAAAAAATGTAAAATGACTGTAACCTATCCCACTGAAATAGGTTCTAAAACTTCTAAACATTTAAGGGCATTTTTTGCTCAATTGATCAGAATTGAGTAGTCTAATTGACCACAACAATCTACTGTATACAAAGAGTAAAACAATATTTATTTGTAATGGAGAGTGTGGATTTTCTGTATCAGCAACCATCTTGGGGCAAGTTTTCTACTTCACTATCATGGAAGGACTCCCTTTTGTACACTGACACAGCTTCCTGCCACCTTATAATCCCTTCCCCTGCTATTAGAATGGATCACATTGGGAAATGGTGACATAAAGACATAAACCCCAACATATACATACACAGAACAGAGAGACCAGAAGCTCTTTGAGTGGGGGTGGGGGGATTAAATACAGGATTTTCAAAACAGAAAATTAACTGTGGTGGTCAGCTGTACTAAATGGATGACCACATTGAAGGAACTTATTTTTACCTTAAGGGATGAATTTATTAAGAGGCATGTTTCTTGTAATAAATTTAGAGCATCTTACTCTAACAATTTTCTTTTACTAAGACTGGCATATAAAAAAACATGATTGCCAGCTTTTAGTAAATGTGCCCCAATATGAACCAAGTATGTACCAACGTGTTCAACTGTGACTGATCATCCTATATAGTTGAAGGCATAAATGTGCAAACACCTTAGCCACATTAATCAAAACTCAGTTTTCATAATGCCTGACATATAATCCTAATACACATTCACTCTCTTAGGTCAATGATGATCACTACTATATGTCAAGAATGTGAAATGTCAGAATAATACCACAGACAATGATTTATTTGCGTTTTTATTTCTTTCATCACATTCCTAGTGAAGTTTACATACGCATGGTTAGTATTTGGTAGTGTTGCCTTTAAATTGTCTAAGTTGGGTCAATTGTTTTGTGTAGCTTTCAACAACCTTCTCACAACTGAGTCAGATTTCTAGACCTCCTTGTATGGACATGCCTTTTCAGTTCTGCCTATAAATTTTCTCTTGAATTGAGGTCAGACGTTTGTGAAGGTCAGTCCATTAACTTCACTTTGTTGTCCATAAGCCATTTTGCCACAACTTTGGAAGCTTGTGTGGTGTTATTGTCCATCTGGAAGACCCATTTGAGCCCAAGCTTTAAAGGCTACATACACCTTTTAGGACTTTTTTTTATTATTGCATTGTACTCATTGTGAGCTAAAATATGTTTTTATTGGTCTTTATAAATAATATGGAGCCCTCTTTTCTGCATAGCTTTGAGTTTGTCTAGTAGCAGGATTTAAATTTTCTCTCTGATCCATTAGCCAGCTCACTTGATGGGCTACTTACTTCCGACCTTATAAACACTGATTATAGGAAATTCTTATCTAGCTGATAAGAATGTGATTTAAATAAGTGTTTATGACCTTTTAGTGATTTAGAAATAAAGTTTTTTTTTAATGTTGGCACAAAATGAAAGTGAAAAGTAGGATTCACACAGCTAGAAAACCCCTTTTTGACAGAAGTGCTCAATATTTTTATTAACGACCAATGAAAATATGATTTTCAGCCTAAATTTAGTAAAATGCTTAAAATATATATGATAATCATTTTAAAAAATTGCCTCCGGAGGTATACAAAGCCTTTAACTTCCTTACAAATGGCTTGTTTCAGAATGTCTACATAATTTCTCTTCCTCACAATGCCATCTATTTTTTGAAGTGCACTAATCTCTCCTGTAGCACAGTATTGCCACAAAATGATGCCTCCACCCCTGTACTTCACGATTTGAATGTTCTTTCATTTGCAAGGCTCCCCCTTTTCCACCATACATAATAATGGTTATGGCCAAACAGTTTAATTTTTGTTTCATCGGACCAGAGGACACCTCTTCAAAAAGAAAGATCTTTGTATCCATGTGCAGTTGCAAATTATAACCTGACTTTTTTTTTAAATGGCAGCTTCAGAAAAGTGGCATCTTCCTTGCTGAGTGGCTTAATGGGTCAGGTCAATACAGGATATGTTTTTCTGTTGATGTAGATAGTTTTGTACCTGTTTCCTCCAGCATCTTCACAAGATCCCTTACTGGATGTTCTTGGATTGATTTGCATTATTCACACCAAAGTGCATTCATCTGCGGAAGACAGAAGGCATCTCCTTTCTGAATTGTATGATGGCTTTTTGGTTTAATGGTATTTAAACTTGTATATCATAATTTGAACAGATGAGCATGACACCTTCAGGCCTTTGAAAATTGTTCTTAGGATATCAGAAGCATCTAAAGCCATGACATCATTTGCTTTAAATTTTCCAAACGACAGTCATGTTTACAGTAACTTCGATGTACTGTAAACATCTTAGCCTCTGTTAATGTGATGAAAGAAATAAAAGCTGAAATAAATCATTGTCTCTAGCATTATTTTGACATTTCATTTTCTTGGACTATAGTAGTGAGCCGTAATGTCATAAAGGAGGGATTGTGTGCTAGGATTAAATGTCAGTAAGAACTGGGCTTTAATGAATGTGACTAAGATGTATGTAAACTACAACTGTGTTAAAGATGTTTAATGGGAACTATCCAGATATTAGTTTTAGTTGCTTGTTTTTTACACCAAAATAAATGTTTTAATTAATATGGTAACTTTAAAAAAAAAAAACTCTAGGGATTGCTACAGGTACATTGGTGCCATTAGGTGATTTACATTGGAGCCATTTACAGTGACCCTATGTGTATTCCATGCTTGATTTACAAGCATGTGGCATGTTCTCCCAGATTTCCACAGACCACTAAGCTCAGTGAACCTTGGAATAAGCCCAGTTTTATCTAATGCTGATGCTGGGCTTGCAGATCTCATTCACCTGTGCTGCTGCCTACAATAGGAATTCTTGTTTCATCCCCACTCAAAAGTTAACATTACACAGTCTAAAAACTATGGATAGGCACAACAATATGTGCCCATAGAAAATAAGAATTACATTTTTTGTGTTACTGAAATAAAGTACAAGTAACATTACCTAAAAAAAAAGGTAGCTAGCTATAACCAGGACCAATACAAAATGTGGGAAAGGAAGAAATGTTAAATTATGTACTATGAACAAGCGATTTAAAAAAATAAAAATAGCAAGCAAACATTAATTGAATGGTCTAGTTGTAGGAAGTTATCTCCTGTCCAAGGGATAACAGATAACTATTTGATGGATGGGGGTCCTACCGATGGGACCCCCACTGCTCACAAAAACAGATACTCTGTACTCAAAATGGCACAGCACATTCATCTCCATGGGAGCTATATCAATCGCTATAGAAGATCCTGATATAGCCAGGCGTTGTACTCTGCTACCTCTGTTTATGATGTGACCATAAAAATCTCTGGACCTAGTCTCCTAAACATTGAAATTGCAAGACCAAAGAGTAAAAGTCATGGAATGATGGAAATCACAGGATTTATATACATGTTAATGATCAGCAAATAATAAAAAAAAATGGTTACAAAATATTTAAAATATCTTGACTTATTCAGTTTAGAGAACAAACACAGAAATACATGTATTTAAATGCCTTGGAAGACTATCAATAAAGTGAATATTGGTTGTCTGAGGAATGTTCTGCCACACTGAATGTACTTGGGCATGCAGATCATCAAGATTGGCCACTGGCAGCTCCCTATGCAATTGGCAACCAATGACATCCTAGATGTGTTTAATGAGAGTCAAATACAGAGATGCTGCAGGGCATAATAGCATGTTTAGGCCATGCAGGCTGCTTACAATACCAAGAGCAACATGCAGCCTGTCATTGTTCTCTTGAAAAACAGCTCCTGGGACATAGTTACATAGTTAATATGGTTGAAAAAAGACATACATCCATCAAGTTCAACCAAGTTCACTTTGGTGAAATGGCTGTAACACTGGTTCCACAACATAAATAATGTAATAATGTAACGCTGAGCTAGGAGCTAACCGGAAATTCAGACTAGAGGCAACCATATACCATAGTTCCATGGAGTACGACCAGTGTGACATTCCCTTATAAAGGCTTCTTCATGGTATTGCCCACATGGGCTCCAGACCAATCACTTCTATGCCTCCTTGAAAAAATGCTGCTGGAGATGATGGAAGAGGATGTGGCACAGGAGGAGGAGAAAGGGTTTTCGGCCAGTCATTCACAAGTGGCTCCGAGGGTGGGTTCCTGCACCCACAAATGCCAGGTACACAATTGTCCAACCAGGGCACAGTTCTGGAGGATGAGGAGGTGGAGGATGAGGAGGAGGAGATGGAGGAGGAGGAACCGTGTTCACAGCAGGGTGGCACCCAGTAAAGCTCATGGCCATCACTGGTGCGGGGGGGGGGGATACAGAGGACACAGCCGATGCAATTCTCACAGAGGACAGCTTTTCTTTGCCTCTGAGCAGCCTGGAACACATGAGTGAATACATGCTGCAGTGTCTCCGCAACGACCGCCGAGTTGAACACATTCTAACTTGTGCTGATTACTGGGTGGCCACGCTGCTGGATCCCCGTTA
The DNA here is from genome assembly GCF_014858855.1 of Bufo gargarizans. Classification (NCBI taxonomy): domain Eukaryota; kingdom Metazoa; phylum Chordata; class Amphibia; order Anura; family Bufonidae; genus Bufo; species Bufo gargarizans. The sequence continues at coordinate 197,547,519 of NC_058080.1, forward strand.
GAAGGACAACATACAGTCCCTAATTCCCTCACTGGAGCATAATTGTAAGATGCACAAGTACAAGCGCACTCTGGTAGATGCGCTGCTGGTGGCATTCCCACCTGACAGCGGGGGCACAGAGGAAGCACAAGGCAAAGGCAGAGGACGAGGAAGAGGTCACAAGTGCAGCTAGGGCACTGCCAGCACCTCAGAAGGCAGGGTTAGAATGGCCAAAATTTGGAAAAGCTTTGTCAGCATGCAACAACAACCAGCACCACCAGCTGATATGGAACATCTTAGCAGGAGGCAGCATTTCACCAACATGTTGGAGCAGTATTTGTGCACACGCCTACACATACTGAATGACGGGTCTGCCCCCTTCAACTTCTAGGTCTCCAAATTGGGCACATGGCCTGAGCTTGCCATTTTACACCTTGGAGGTGCTGGCCTGCCCTGCAGCCAGTGTATTATCTGAACGTGTGTTTAGCACGGCAGGGGGCGTCATCACAGACAAGCACAGCCGCCTGTCCACAGCCAATGTGGACAAGCTCAAGTTCATTAAAATGAACCAGGCATGGATCCCACATGACTTGTCCGTACCTTCTGCAGAATAGACATGTATGCCGTCCTTACCCAGCCACTGTTATACTACAGCGCAAGGTTGTACCCTAATAAAAAATAAATAAAATTAAAACCAAAAAACTGTGTTGGCTACCTCGTCCTCCTCCACCGCCGCTTCCACCTACACGGCTATGTCCACCGCCTTCTCAAAATCCTACTCCATATGCACCTCCACCTCATAAATCAATTTATTTTTATTTTTTTATTTGTATGTATTTTATTATATTTTATGTAATTTCACTAATTGGTCTGTTACATTTTCGGGTTGAAATTTACCAATTTTTGGGTGTGATATTCCACTGCTATACCTAGAGTTCAACTGGATTAAAACAGCCTGTACTTAACAGGAATGTACCACCTATATAAATATCAACTCAGGAGAAATCAGTACAAAAATATCCCTTAAAATGAATTTTATTATTATTTAAATTACATAAAAAACATACATACATAGAACAGTTTCTTGCAGAGATTATACAGAGTGCCATACAGTACATTGCAGTCCATATCAATATCACTTATATTTACTAGTTATATATTGTATATATGGTTGCGCTGCTGTTGGACGGCTGTACTAGAGCGCTCAGGTCAGCATGTAATATAAATTAGCTAGCTCCGGCAGTATCTGCAGTCATCTCAGTTCACAGCACAATCAATATAGTAATGGGAGAAATGGCGATTCTAGTGTGGCATTTTAAATGATGTTATTTGCTGTTATAGTATATTAGCTAGGGCCAATCACATTTTCTATTTCTGTATCCCATTTCTTACCCTATTATTCAGCGTGGTGAAGATATGGGCTGGTCGGTGTGGCGTACGCTCCTCGACGCGCGTTTCGCCTATTGCTTCATCAGGAGGGGCTCTACCTAGTAGACAGGTTAAACAAATTAACAAATTTGTCTGTTACATTTTCAAGTGAAAATCACCAATTCTTGGGTGTGATATACCACTGCCATACCAGGTAGACAGGTAAAAAAATTCACTAACTTCTCTGTTACATTTTCCGGTGAAATTCACCAATTTTTGGGTGTGATATACCACTTCTATACCTAGTACACTGGTAAAAAAAAAAATCTCTAATTTGTCTGTTACATTTTTGGGTGAAATTCACCAATTTTGGGGTGTGATATACCACTGCTATACCTAGTAGACAGCTAAAAAAAATCATTAATTTGTCTGTTACATTTTTGGGTGAAATTCCCCAATTTTTAGGTGTGATATACCACTGTTATACCTAGTAGACAGGTTAAAAAATAAATCAATAATTTGTCTGTTACATTTTCGGGTGAAATTCACCAATTTTTGGGTGTGATATACCACTGCCATACCTAGTAGACAAGTAAAAAAATTCACTAATTTGTCTGTTACATTTTCGGGTGAAATTCATAAATGTTTGGGTGTGATATACCACTGCTATATCTAGTAGACAGGTTAAAAAAATTCACAAATTTGTCTGTTACATTTTCGTTTGAAATTCACCAATTTTGGGCTGTGATATACTCCTGCTATACCTAGTTGACAGCTTAATAAATTTCACTAATTTATCTTTCACATTTTCGGGTGACATTCAACAATTTTTGGCTGGGATAGACCCCTACTCTACCTATTAGACAGGTTAATAAATTTCACAAATTTTTCTGTTACATTCTTGGGTTGACATTTTACAATTTTTGACATAAATACCTACTCTGCATAGGTGACAGGGACCGAAATTTTTCAAAATAATCTGTTCCATTGGTGGGTGACATTAACCCATTTCTGGCAATGAAAAAACCCTACTCTGCATAGTAGGGCTGCGCATCTTCACTCGTCTCACGATTCGATGCGATTACGATTATCAAGTCCACGATTCGATTCGATTCGGCGATGCATCACGATGCATCAAGATTATTACCACATGGCACATGGTAGGCGGCGGTAGAGAGTTTACATTGGTGCTCGAGGCTGTGCTTAATGCTACTTTCACACTTGCGTCAGAGGATTCCGGCAATCTGGACGCAAACTGATGCATTTGTCAGGCAGATCCGTCTGACAAATGCATTGAAATACCGGATCTGTCTCTCCGGTGTCATCTGGAAAAACGGATCCGGTGTTTATTTTTTTCACAGATTTAAAGGTCTGCGCAGATCGGAAGAACGGATCCGTCAATGCAGCAATTTTAATGCCGGATCTGGCACTAATACATTTCAATATAAGTTTAAAGCTGGATCCGGCAAGTGTTCAGGATTTTTGGCAGGAGAGAAAACTGTAGCATGCTGCGGTATTCTCTCCGGTCAAAAAACGTAAGAGGGACTGAACTGATGCCTCCTGAACGGATTGCTCTCCATTCAGAATGCATTAGGATAAAACTGGTCAGTTCTTTTCCGGTATTGAGCTCCTAGGACGGAACTCTATGCCGGAAAAGAAAAACGCAAGTGTGAAAGAACCTGAGAGACCATCAGTATGTTAGTCCTGGAGGTTTCAGGTTGATAGATCCTGTGTATGCTACATTGTATCCACAATAACCATCCTCTCAGTAGGGACTGATACACGTGTGAAGGGGCTCTGATGGTGCAGGATCAGTAACTATCAGTAAATCTGACACCCCAGCATTTTCAGATCCCTGCCCTTAGCTGAGAGTTGTCAGTGTGGATCACCTCCTGCTGGGAGCAATCTCCTGAATAGTGTGAGATAAATGTAGACATTCCCAGACTGGCCACTAGGGGCCGCTGTTTGACCGCCTTTCATAGACCCGGAACCTAAAGTTCCGTCCACTGTAGACGGAGGGGAAGAATAAGAAGAGAAGAGACACAACCGAAAAAAATAAAGAAGAAACATGGCGCGGGCGGCAAAGGTATGAGAAGCGGCAATATGAGCTGTGTAGGTGGCAGGCGGTAGGTGTATATGCTGTGTAGGTGGCAGGCGCTTTGGAGGTAGATATTACATACTCATAGGTGACAAAACTCACCTCGCCGCCAGCCACCGCACGTCCGCACTGCCGCCTGCTTCTGAGTGTCTGACTGGGAGCCGGAGATGCGCGGAAACCACGCCTCCGGCTCCTCCTCACTCAGTCAGACCTGGCTCACTCAATGTTGTGGCCACCCCCTCTGACACGTCAGCGGGAGGCGGGAAAGAAGGCGCCCAAAAACTTTTTTCCGACTCGGCTGCACGGCGGACGCGACGCTGACGTCATCAACATGCATCGATTATTTAAAGCAACCGCATCGATGCAGAATCGCCGGGGGTCGAATCGCAATGCATCGCTGCATCGATTATATTCGACAGCCCTACTGCATAGGTGACAGGGACTTAAATTTCTAAAATTCGTCTTTAGTTGGCCCTTTCTGTTGATCCTTCTGCTTTAATAATTTGTCTCACATTTCCGCTTCATCCCATTGCAGCCATTGACCTCCCTTGGATGAGGTCTCCCTTTCTCACGCTCCCTCTCTGGCGTGAAAACCTGATTCGCTGATAACCGTGATCAACATGGCAGGTTCAGAAAAGAACATCAAAAGTTGATAGAGGAGATATCCAAATGGATGGGGGACGTCACAGAAATGTGCGATCAGGCAGAAGTTATCTAGAGTCAACAAAGCGGCAGCAGGGCCTATTCTGTCTAACGTTTACTAATCCAAAATACAGCAGTGACATTCCCTGTAATTTTTAATTAATCATTCAAATAACAGTCCTGTATTGTTATTTATCGTCACTACCTCCCCGAGTCGGGAGTGGGAAATTTACGCGCCCCCCCCCCCCTCCTTTCCTTCAATTCTTCAGTTTTAATAGCTTCTCCCACATCTCCGCTCGATCACAATTAGATTTCATCCATTGATCTCCCTTGTATGTGGTCTCTCTTTCTCACAATCCCTCTATGGGGTGGAACCCTGATTCGCTGCTAACTGTGATCAACATTGTAGGTGCAGAAAAGAACATCGAAAGTTGATAGAGCAGATATCCAATTGGATCGTGAACATCACAGGGACGTGTGACATAGTGGGGCAGTATCTTTGCACATGCCTACGCAAACTGACTGACAGGGGTCAGCCCTTGCAACTTCTGGGTCTCCAAATTGGGCACATGGCCTGAGCTTGCCCTTTACTCCTTGGAGGTGCTGGCCTGCCCTGCAGCCAGTGTATTGTCTGAACGTGTATTTAGCACGACTGGAGGCGGTTATCACAGGTTATATTTCACAATGTTTTGGGGTGTATCCTAATTTAAAAAAATAAAAATTAATGTAAAACCAAAAACAGTGTAGGCTACCTCCTACTCCACCGCCGCTTCCACCTACACAGCCCCCCCCCCCCCCATTTGTAACACCCAGAGGAACAGAGGAACAGAACAATATTGAGTCAAGTCAAGAAAAAATGCTCCAGAATCAGCATTTTATGTGGAGTACAATAATTTACTAAAACAAACATGTCAGGGGTGGTGCCAGGTCCTCTTTAAAAAAAAAATGAATAATCAAAAGACCTCAATTAATACCAAATCTAAATCCAAGCTACTAGAATCCTTACTTTGGCTGTATTCCCCTTTATCTTTTAGGCTACATTCACACGACCGTATTTGTTTTGCGGTCCACAAAACACTGATACGCAAAAATTACGAATGACGTCCTTTTGGCATCCGTATTACATCCATTTTTTTCAGATCCATTGTAACAATGCCTATACATTTCTGCAAAATGCACAAGAAAAAAACATGCTTTACATTTTTTGCGGGGCAACGGAACGGACATATGGATGTAGACAGCACACGTCTCATCCGCATTTTTTGCAAAGTCATTGAAATGAATGTGTCCTCTTCCAATCCTCAAAAAAAAAAAAAAAAAAACGGACACAGAAACAAAATACGTTTGTGTGCATTGAGCCTTAGTCCAATATTTCACTCAGCAGACGTACATTATATATCCATGTTATTTATTCTTGCTACACAGATACAGTATAATAATCCATATGGATGTATTTTTGCTTTCCCTTTATGTACTTCAACCCCCACCCCTGCCATTTACCCTTTACTCTCAATGTACAAAACTATATAAATAACTGCAGCAATCACTCCACATTTTAAGTATTCCCTGGGGCGTATGGTGAAGTTTCTGACACATTTCTGCACTAAAATCGATATTAAAAATCTCTTGGGACTACTAAGAATGATTTTTAATAAGCAATTTTAGTTTCATATTTTGGCTGCATTAAAAATACAATAATCCTGCAAAGTTCAGCTTCTCTTGCTTCATATGCACCGTCAGATACAGTTGCTAGGAAAGTAAATGTTTTTCTAAGATGGGTAAATAATCCTCCACTGTTAGCAAATTTGTGTATCAATTTGTGTAACATTTTGCTGCAATTTACATATTAAATGCATTTAATGAGTGCAAACATACACATATTAAGGACATTTGCATATTAGTTGTTAACATATATTTTAAACTGTTAGTGCAGACCTGTTTTAATTGTGTTCATTACGCATTCTGCTCTTTTGTAATTATGTTGATGTACTGTGCACCATATGCTTTTGTTGGTTTTACCTTCACTCGGTAATGTGTGCAGAAGCATTACTGTTTTACTAAGTTTGTTATGTCCTTGGCAAGGTGAACAGAGAAAGCCAAACAACCAGCAGAATATGTTCTTGGGGTAAGCTAATGTATGCTACAGTGCATTATTTACAGTGTAGCACCATGCCTTTTCCAATGTATGCTTTTTAGCTTCTTTATATTCTAGGTTTTGTATGTTATTATTATTATTATTATTATTATTATTATTATTATTTCCATGAGTTTTGGCCATTTGCATCTACAATTGGTTTTATTCAGATGGAAAAAAAAGTCTTGCATGCAGGACTTTAATGACCTCTATAACACGGTCAGTATTTGGTTGTTATTTTGCATCAGTATTTGATCAGTATTGGTAAGGCAAAAACAGGAGTAGGTTCAAAATAGAGATAACGTGATGGAAATATTTGCATGTCTTTTGTGTTTGGACCAACTCCTGCTTTTGGCTTCCAAATCATGCAAAATACAGACTGTGTGATAGAGCCCTTATGGACGTTACAATGATAGGAATCATTTTTCTTTTGTTATGTTTCTGTTCTTCTGATAGATCAGAAGAGCGTGAAAAATAAACGGTGATGTCAACACGGTCACACAGGAAGACAAATGTACCTGTAACAGACTGGTGAGGGTGGCAACAGCATAAAGAGTCACAATAGTAACATAGTAACATAGTACATAAGGCCAAAAAAAGACATTTGTCCATCCAGTTCGGCCTGTTAACCTGCAAGTTGATCCAGAGGAAGTAAAAAATAAATAAATCACTGTGAGGTAGAAGCCAACTTTCCCCACTTTAGGGGAATAAAAAATCCCTTCCCGACTCCAATCAGGCAATCAAAATAACTCCCTGTATCAACGACCCCTCTCTAGTAGCTATAGCCTGTAATATTATTACACTCCAGAAATACATCCAGGCCCCTCATGAATTCCTTTATTGTAGTCACCATCACCACCTCCTCAGGCAGAGAGTTCCATAGTCTCACTGCTCTTACCGTAAAGAATCCTCTTCTATGTTTGTGTACAAACCTTCTTTTCTCCAGACGCAGAGGATGTCCCCTCATCACAGTCACAGTCCTGGGGATAAATAGATGATGGGATAGATCTCTGTACTGACCCCTGATATATTTATACATATTAATTTGATCTCCCCTCAGTCGTCTTTTTTCTAAAGTGAATAACCCTAATTTTGATAACCTTTAGGGTACTGTAGTTGCCCCATTCCAGTTATTACTTTAGTTGCTCTCCTCTGGACCTTCTCCAGCTCTGTTATGTCTGCCTTGTTTACAGGAGCCCAGAACTGTACAGGGAAAGACTTTCCCTGTGGCCCTCCTGCATAAAGAAACCACCCACTGGAGCAGTGGAGCGTGAGTTCAGAGGGTCTCCTTGGTTAGAAGATGGAAGGATGGAAGATAGCACGCGTAAGCAATGACCAACCGATTAAAAAGGATGTCTCAATAGTAGTTAAGTTTTTTATCATTTGTAAAAAAAGGCTCCCATTTTGGACTGTGCGGACTGTTAGCGAGGGTCTTACATTGAGGAGAGACAAATGGTGAAAATGCGGCTGTCACTACGCAAGAAACTCAACATGCATCTGGCCATTTGCGCAAGGGACTCAGAGGGACTCCCTACCTCCATCTCCACTGCATACTGCTGCGGTCTTTTGGGGTCTTCTTCTCACGCATAAGCTGCCATTGTCTAAAGTCAGTGTTACACCGGGGAGTGGTACTGCCCACCTGCATTATCAAGAAATCAGCCAACATGTGGAGCGTGGAGTTCCAACATATGGAAACATTGCAAATGTGACTATGTAGGGGAACACCATTCTGCTTTTGCAGCTCAAGGAGGGCATGTGTTGCATGGTAAAAGTGGCTGAAGTGCATGCACAGTTTCCTTGACATTTTCAAGATGTCTTGCAGTTGGGTGGAACCACATTTACCCAGTGGACTGTAAAGGACATATATTGTCTTTGACCATAGTTATAGCTCTACATGTCAGCACTGGCATGAACTGTACCAGATGCCAACAGGCTCAAGGATTGGCCCACCTTCTGCTCAACATGCATGTGCAGGGCTGGTACAGCTCTTATTTTTTTTTTAGAAAAGTAATGACGGTTTGGAGCTCTCCAACTTGGGTGGGCACAAGCCATCAGTTCTCTGAAATTTTCAGAGTCCACAACATGGAAAGGAATTGCAGCACCAGGAACTTGGCCAGGTGCACGTTCAGCTTCTGCTCCTTTGGATAAGTCCACTCATACTGTTGTCTCTTTGCAGTTGCCTTGGTAATTGATTGCTGGGTAAACATGCGACGAGGAGAAGGAGGAGGAGTATCAGGAGCAATATAAGATGGGAGGGAACAACAGCTTACTTCTGCTGAAGTTGAGGAGCCCTGAATGCTGGAGAAGGCGTCCAGGCCACTGGGAGATGCAGCAGTTTCTGCATCAGGCAGTACCACTACATTAGTGCCACAGTTTATCCAGGCTACTTTATGGTGACGCTCCATGTGATGACGCAGGGCTGTGTTGCCAACCATTTTCACCCTGACTGTGCTTCATCTTCTTCCCACATATCCTGCATACCGCCACGCTAACTTCCTCTAGCCACTTGATTGAAAATTCCCACACTGAAGTTCTATTCTGCTAGAATATGCTTCAGCAAATGCCCAGGAAGAGACTTCTGTATTAATTGCTCTCTGCGTTGTGCTGCTGTACAGCCCCTACCATCTGCTCTGAGTGACAGCTCAACCAGAACACCACTACAGCTGTCACTCAAAGAAGAAGGAAGGGAACTGTAAAGGAGCTCCATGCAGAATGCACCCCGCTGTGAAGCCCCACCATGGGCAAGAGCAGAATTTAGCAGAATAAAAAACTTTATATTCATACTACTCCTGATGTCAAAAGCTCTACAAAAGGTATGAACGTGCTGATCTCCCAAGATCTCAGGAAGTCCTGTTAGAAGTTTAGCATGGCCATAACTGCTGACAAACTCCCTTTAATGTGGCATATTTTCCCCACTGAAAATAGCATGTTAAACTGTATTCAAAAATAGCAATCAGCATCACAGGGTGAGCAACAATTGGGGAGCAATGACTGTGGTCTCAGTCTTGACTGACAAGGTCTAAAAGTTCCCTCTGAGGAAATTGCTACTATATATTCTTTGTTCTATGAATTAGATAAATGATGGGTTTTGGATTACTCTTATTTAAGTCAACTGGGCAAAAGTACCCTATTTAAATTTATCTATCCTGATATACCAACTAAAAAATTTACCTTTATTTATTTTATCCTAAAATCTATGTTGTTCCAAATCTTAAAATCCCTCCATGCTGTCGTTGCCTATGAATAGTACGAGTTACTGTAAATCTTGGTAGGGATTATAGATGGTGAACATAACCTAACTATCCATGTCCTGTTGTGGTAATTTAGTTGCCAACCGCAACCACTGGCAGCTACTAAAATAGAATATCCAATCTCACTGTCACTGATAATTTTAAGACATAGTTTTTCTTTTTGGTTTTAATTGAGTCCTAATAAAGATATTTAATTTTACATTTGTCATACTATTTAGTAGAGACCCCTAAAGGGTTTTTTGTCCTGGTCTATTGACCGTTTAGTTTATTGATAGACCTTTGTCAGACACTGCGATTATAATAGAACAAAATTCATCAAGACATAGAACAACGAAAAAGAAATAACTAATACATCATATACAAGACTGATGTAACATTAAAAAATGGCCATCTATTTCAGAGCTGGTATCATCAATCTCATCAACAGTCATATATCAATAAGTTTTCAAAATGATAACATATTTATTTGTGGGTAATACTCGATATCTCTAGCCAACTGTATGTCCAGCAGGCTATACCACCTCAGACGAAAAAACACACGAAGGTGAAAAGACACAATTACAAGTTTAGATGCTCAATATATGATGTGTGGTAAAAAAACAGAATGCTAAGTATATAGTACATGATCATATATTGAGCATCTAAACTTGTAATTGTGTCTTTTCGCCTTCGTGTGTTTTTTCCTCTGAGGTGGTACAGCCTGCTGGACATACAGTTGGCTAGAGATATCGACTATTGCCCACAAATGAATATGTTATCATTTTGAAAACTTAATGATATGTGACTGTTGATCAGATTGATGATACCAGCTCTGAAACAGATGGTCATTTTTCTATGTTACATCAGTCTTGCATATGATGTATTAGTTATTTCTCTCAGAAATTTATGTTATCCTAGACTTCACCAACCAACTTCAGCACAGCCACGGGTAAACGACAGCAGGCAGTTTTGAAACGTATCTGCTTGGGGAGACAAACCCCACACCGCGTAGGAGCTGTGGACGGGCATGGAACAGTAGACCGATGAGTGGTTGGTGCCAGTGAGCCTCAAGCACGGCCTGGTGGTGTGCAATAATGGGCTAAATCTCGTAGCAGCTCTGGGCCAAGCCGGTTTGACGAACATTCCTTGCCTGGCGCATGTGCTGAATTTGGCGGTGCAAAAATTCCTGAAAGATTACTCCAATATGTCAGAGCTCTGCAACGTAACTTCGGCCTTCTCGCTCACCGTCTCATATGCGATGTGCCCATAAGGTGGAACTCCACCTTGCACATGCTGGCCAGACTGTGCGAGCAGCAGTAGGTGATAGTGGAGTTTCAGCTGCAGAACGCACGAGTGAGTCGCTCTGCGGAATAGCACCACTTCACCACCAATGAGTGGACCTCCATGAAAGATCTGTGTGCATTGTTGCGCTGTTTCGACTACTCCACCAACATGGCCAGTGCCGATGACGCCATTCTCAGCGTTACTATCCCACTTCTATGTCCCCTTAAAAAAAATGCTTTGGGCAATGATGGAAGAGAATGTGGCACAGGAGGAGGAGGAAGAGGGATAATTTACAAGGGTTTCAGGCCAGTCATGCACAAGTGGCTCAGAGAATGGGTTCCTGCACCAACATACGCCAGGTGCACAATTGTCCAGCCAGGGCACAGTTCTGGAGGATGACGATGGAGGAGGAGGAACCGTGTTCACAGCAGGGTGGCACCCAAACCAGCTCATGGGCATCACTGGTGTGTGTCTGGGGGGGACACAGACGAAACACCTCCCACAGAGGACAGCTTGTCGTTGCCTCTGGGGAGCCTGGCACACATGAGCGATTACAGGGTCAGCTCACCTGCAGGCCCGCAACTCATGCTGCCTTGCTTTGAAGTAGTAGCCGTAGCTGTTTATCAGGCTCCCTCTCCGAAATCGAACAATGATTCCCTGTTACCGTTGGTCACCATGTTAGGCGCATAAAAGAACATCGAAAGTTGATAGGGAAGATATCCAATTGGATTGTGGACGTCACGGGGACGTGCGATCAGGTAGAAGTCATCTAAAGTCTCCAAAGCGTCAGCATGGCCTCTCCTGTATAATATTTCCTCATCCAAAATAACACAGTGACATTCCTTGTAATTTTTTATTAATCAATCCAATGACAGGGCATCTTAAGAGTCCTGTATTGTTATTTATCGTCACTACATCCTTGAGTCGGGAGTAGATAATTGCTGCGTGCCTCCTGCCTTCCTTCGATTTTTCTGCTTTAATAACTTGTCCCATGATCTCTACCCAATCAGATGTCAGCCATGGACCTCCCTTGGATGTGGTATCCCTTTCTCAGGCTCCCTCTCCGGCATCTAACCCTGATTCACCGTTACCTGTGATCACCATGGTAGCGCATAAAAGAACATCGAAAGTTGATAGGAAAGATATCCAAATGGATCGCGGACGTCACGGGGACGTGAGATCAGGCAGAAGTTATCCAGCGTCAACAAAGCGGCAGCAGGGCCTCTTCTGTATAACGTTTCTGCATCTAAAATAACACAGTGACATTCCCTGTAATTTTTTATTACTCATTCCAATAACAGGGCATCTTAAGAGTCCTGTATTGTTATTTATCATCTCTACCTCCCCGAGTCGGGAGTGGGTAATGCCGCGTGCCTGCTGCTTTCCTTGGATTCTTGTGCTTTAATAACTTGACCCACCTTCTCTGGGTGGTTCACATTTATGAAAAAAAAGTGGCAAGGCAACAACAGCCAATCATATTTCAGCCTTTTACCTGCCTTGGATGTGGCATCCCTTTCTCAAGCTCACTCTCCGGCATAGAACCCTGATTCCCTGTTACCGGTGATCACCATGGTAGCTGCAAAAAAGAACATCGAAAGTTGATAGGGCAGACATCCAAATGCATCGTCGCCGTCACGGGGACGTGCAATCACCCAGAGATTATCTAGAGTCGCCAATGCGGCAGCAGGCCCTCGCCCCTAAGGTTTTAGATGGTCAGATCAGCAGTCCCTTGATTAAAATGTTTTTGAGGGTCACCAGCAGGCATTCAATCAAAATTTTTCAAGGGTGTGTATGATCCCCTCTTTTATGTGTAACAAAGGGTATTTTGGAGTGCTGGTGCCTTGTCATTTTTGGCATGCCTTTCATTAGTGCATAGGCTTTATGAGTGTAGGAGTCCCACTACCTGAACAACTGTACCACAATGTGAATAAGGCCCTCCTTTATGCGATATACAGGCTGTTTCAGAGTGCCTCTTGCTTGTAATTTTATTGCAACACTTACACTTTATATACAATTGAAAATTCCTAACAATTTTTCCTGTAAAATGTTTTTTTGGGGGGTTTTGTGCGCATTTTTGTCAGTCTGTAAAAGTGGCATACAAATCGGACAACATGGTTCCCAGCAGTGACCTGGGAGTCCAAGATGCATCCAGACATCGTCCCCATGGTCTTCCCGATCCATTTCGGTGGTGTTTCTGTCACTTTCTGACCTTTTTCAATGGACCAGGCACCCTCCCCTCTTCAGAGCAGGGGGTGCCTGGTTGTCTCCCATTGACTTCCATTATACTCGGGTGCTCGGCCGAGCACACGAATATAGCAATGTGTTCGGGCCAAACACCCGAATAGATTGGTACTTGATCATCACTAAAACCTGCTCTACATAGCGGACAGGGAAATAAATTTCACAAATGCACTGTTGGGTGACAAATTCTCATCTTTTGTTCTAGAAAGTACATTTGTGGCCTACGCTGCATTTATGACAGTCCAATAAAACCATTAAATACTGATGTTACATTGTTGGTTGAAGAAATAACACTTTTTGTGCTAGATAGTACATTTGCAGCCTGCGATGCATCTCTGGCAGTCAAATGAAACCAGTAAATACTGCTGTTATATTGCTGTTTGACAAATTCACATTTTTTGGGATAGTGAAGTATTTGTATTAAATAGGGTTGAGAGAACCCAAACTTTAGGCTTTTTGGACCCCGGACCTGAACCCGAACATTTCCATAAAAGTTTGGGTTTGGGTTCAGTGTTCGGTGCTTTCTTGGCGCTTTTTGAAAGGCTGCACAGCAGCCAATTAACAAGCGTCATGCTACTTGCCCCAAGAGGCCATCACAGCCATACCTACTAATGGCATGGCTGTGATTGGCCAGAGCAGCATGTGACCAAGGCTCTATATAAGCTTGAGTCACGTAGAGCTGCACAAGAGCTGCACATCTGCTGTTACAAGTGTAGGGAGAGGATGCTGCTGGACTTGTGATTTCAGGGAGAGAATAGGAGAGAATCTAACTCAGCGATCTACCTAGAAATAGATGTGTGGGTGCAGGACACAATCGTTTTACCCTCCCCTGGGGCCATTGACAAAAAAAAAAAAACTTTTATAATTCTGTTAGGTGGGTTGCTGTGGAAGCCATTTTATGCATGCTCTATACACCAGCACTGCATCTGAGCTTTTGGGACATTGCAAATAACCATTTTTGGGGAACAAACTAGAACATCTGGATTAGTCAGTGTGCAATTTAAGGTAGAAATACACCCATCATTTTCTGGGGTTTTAAAAACACACTTAAAAAAAAACAAAAAACTGTATTTTCCAGATTTGCAAGTGTTAAATTCAAGTTTAATATATACAGCTTTCATATTCTGTTAAAAAAAAGTATTTTTTTGGCAATCTACAACATCTTGATTAGTCAGTGTGCAATTTAAGGTAGAAATACAAGTTTAATATATACAGCTTTCATATTCTGTTACCAAAAAAAAAAAGACTTTTTTTGCAATCTACAACATCTGTATTAGTCAGTGTGCAATTTAAGCTAGAAATACACCCATCATTTTCTGGGGTTTTAAAAACAGACTTTTTTTTCTTCAAAAAACAGTATTTTCCAGATCTGCAAGTGTTAAATTCAAGTTTAATTTATACAGCTTTTATATTCTGTTACCAAAAAAAATACTTTTTTGGCAATCTACAACTTCTTGATTAGTCAGTGTGCAATTTAAGGTAGAAATACAAGTTTAATATATACAGCTTTCATATTCTGTTACCAAAAAAAAAAAAAATACTTTTTGGGCAATCTACAACATCTGTATTAGTCAGTGTGCAATTTAAGCTAGAAATACACCCATCATTTTCTGGGGTTTTAAAAACACACTATTTTTTTTCCAAAAAACTGTATTTTCTAGAACTGCAAGTGTTAAATTCAAGTTTAATATATACATCTTTGATATTTCTGTTACCAAAAAACACAATTTTGGCACCCAGTCTCCTGCTGAAAGACCACAGCTGGCACCTGCAGCCGATGACCATCAGTCTTTCACCTCACCCCCTTGCAAATCAGCCAAACAGTCTGAGCCCCAAGTCATGCAGCAGTCTCTTCAGCTTTTTGATGACTCTGTTAGCAGGGTTTCTCAGGGCCATCCACCAAGCCCTACCCCAGAAGTGGAAGAGATTGAGTGCAACGATGCCCAACCATGTATTTTTCAAGATGAGTACATGGGAGAACGTCTCGGATGATGACAAAACACAGGTGCCAACTGCTGGGGCTTTCGAAAGGGTGCAGACAGTGTCGGACTGGGGTACCTAGGGCAAACCAGTAAAATTTATTTTGGGGGCCCACTGTACGGATACATTCGAATATAATAAATAATTTAACAAGTTTTTTATATGAACATAGGTTGGTTGAGATGCTGTACATTGAATATATGTATATAGTGCAGTAAATCTAATGTGTTATGTGCCACTTGTGCAGGGGGTGGGAGACTAGGGGCCCACCTTGCTCAGGGGCCCACCGGGGGATTCCCCTGTACCCCTGTGGGCCAGTCCGAGCCTGGGTGCAGACCCACAAGGAAGTCAGGTGTGAAGACTTGGAGGAAGATGATGGGGAGGACGATGAGGTCCTCGACCCCACACAGAATCAAGGTCATGCGAGTGACCTATGTAGTTCGAAGGAAGAGGCGGTGGTCGCACAGAGCCACCAGCACAGCAGAAGAGGGAGCAGGGTGCAAAAGCAGAGCGGCCATCCTCTAGACAGTATGCCTGCCTCATACTGCCCACTGCAGCAAGGGACCGAGCACACCAAAGCCAGCTCCAAGGAGTTCCCTGGCGTGGCAGTTCTTCAGACAATGTGCTGACGACAAGACACGAGTGCACGAGCTGCAGTGGAGTAGACACCTCAAAAACCAAGAAAGGTCTCTGGCTCCTCCTGCTTCCTATTCTGCTGCAGTCGCGGCCTCTTCATCCACCTCTGGAGTGACAGTGCCACCTGGCACCCCACAAACAGAGGATCTGCCAGCAACACCAACACCTGGGTCACAAAGCATCTCCACAATGTCCCACGGAAGCGTTCAGCTCTCCATATCCCAAACGCTGGAGAGGAAGAGGAAGTACCCCACTACCCACCTGCGATCCCTACCCCTGAATGCCAGCATTTCTAAATCACTTGCTTTTGAAATGCTGCCTTCCCGTCTGGTGGAGACAGATAGTTTTAAAGGTCTTATGGCGGTGGCTGTCCCACAGTACGTCGTGCCCAGCCGTCACTACTTTTCAAGGCGAGCCATCCCTTCCCTTCACATCCAAGTAGGGGACAAAATCAGGTGTGCACTGCACAACGCCATCTGTTGCAAGGTGCACCTGACTACGGATACGTGGACCAGTAAGCACAGTCTGGGCCGTTATATCTCCATAACAGCACACTGGGTAAATGCAGTAGCGGCTGGGCATGAGGCGGATAGCAGTTTGCCGCATGTACTTCCACCACCAAGGATTGCAGGGCGCTTCAGTTTGCCTCCTGTTGCTTCCTCCTCCTACTCTGCTTCCTCATCCTCTAGCAGATCCTCATCCGGTCAGCGTAACACCTTCACCACCAACTTCAGCACAGCCAGGGGTAAACGACAGCAGGCAGTTATAAAACTTATCTGTTTGAGGGACAAACCCCACACCGTGCAGGAGCTGTGGACGGGCCTTGAACAACAGACCGATGAGTGGTTTGTGCAAGTAAGCCTCAAGCACGGCCTGGTGGTGTGCAATAATGGGCAAAAACTTGTAGCAGCTCTGTGACTAGCCGGTTTGACGCACATCCCTTGCCTGGCGCATGTGCTAAATTTGGTGGTGCAGAGATTCCTTAAAAATTACCCCGACATGTCAGAGCGGCTGCACAAAGTGCAGGCCGTTGTGCGCGCTTTCAGCGTTCTCACCCTGCTGCTGCTCGCCTGTCAGTGCTGCAGCGTAACTTTGGCCTTCCCGCTCACCGCCTCATATGCGTCGTGCCCACAAGGTGGAACTCCACCTTGCACATGCTGGCCAGACTGTGCGAGCAGCAGCAGGCGATAGTGGAGTTTAAGCTGCAGTACACACGGGTAAGTCGCTCGGCGGAACAGCACCTCTTCACCACCAATGGGCCTCCATGCGAGACCTGTGTTCCTTGTTGCGCTGTTTCGAGTACTCCACCAACATGGCCAGTGCAGATAACGCCATTCTCAGCAATACTATCCCACTTCTATGCCTCCTTGAAAAAACGCTCCTGGCGATGATAGAAGAGGATGTGGCACAGGAGGAGTCATTCCCAATTGGCTCTGAGGGTGGGTTCCTGCACCCACAAACCCAAGGTACACAATTGTCCAGCCAGGGCACGGTTCTGGAGGATGAGGAGGTGGAGGATGAGGAGGAGGAGATGGAGGAGGAGGAACCATGTTCACAGCAGGGTGGCACCCAGACCAGCTCATGGCCATCACTGGTGCATGGCTGGGGGGATACAGAGGACACAAACGATACACCTCCCTCTGAGGGCAGCTTTTCGTTGCCTCTGGGCAGCCTGGCACACATGAGCGATTACAGCTGCAGTGTCTCCGCAACGACCGACGAGTTGCCCAGATTCTAACTTGTGCTGATTACTGGGTGGCCACGCTGCTGGATCTCCTTACAAGGACAAGGTACCGTCCTTAATTCCGTCACTGGAGCGTGATTATAAGATGCGCGAGTACAAGCGCACGCTGGTAGACGCGCTGCTGATGGCATTCCCACCTGACTGCGGGGGCACAGTGGAAGCACAAGGCGAAGGCAGAGGATGAGGAAGAGGTCGCCAACGCAGCTGGGGCACCGCCAGCACCTCAGAAGGCAGGGTTAGCATGGGCAAAATGTGGAAAAGCTTTGCTAGCACGCAACAACGACCAGCACCACCAGCTGATATGGAACGTCTTAGCAGGAGGCAGCATTTCACCAACATGGTGGAGCAGTATGTGTGCACACGCCTACACGTACTGAATGACGGTCTGCCCCCTTCAACTTCTGGGTCTCCAAATTGGGCACATGGCCTGAGCTTGCAATTTACACCTTGAAGGTGCTGGCCTGCCCTGCAGCCAGTGTATTATCTGAACGTGTGTTTAGCACGGCAGGGGGCGTCATCACAGACAAGCGCAGCCGCCTGTACACAGCTATTGTAGACAATCTCACATTTATTAAAATGAACCAGGCATGGATCCCTCAGGACTTGTCCGTATCTTGTGCAGAATAGACATGTATACCGGCACTAAGCAGCCATTGTTATACTGCAGCACAATTGCTCATGTTTGTATTTTGGATATTTCACACTCTTTTGGAGTGTACCTTAATTTTCCAAAATTAAATTAAAACCAAAAACCTTTGTTGGCTATCTCGTCCTCCTCCACCGCCGCTTCCACCTACTCCGCCATGTACATCCCTCCTCAAACTCCTACTCCATATGGAACTCCACCTCATAAATCAATTATTATTTTTTTGCATGTGTTTTATATTATATCATTTACTTTTTCGGGTTAAATTAACAAATTTTTGAGTGTATAGCACCACTGCTATACCTAGTAGACAGATTAAAAAAAAATATTTAATTTACATTTTAGGGTGAGATTCACCAATTTTGGTGTGTATAGTACCACTGCTATACCTAGTAGACAGGTTAAAAAAAAAAATCACCAATTTTTATGTGTAATATACCCCTCCTTTACCACCCGTGATCACCATGGTAGGCGCATAAAAAAACATCGAAAGTTGATAGAGCAGATATCAAATTGGATTGTGAACATCACGGGGACGTCCGACATGGTGGGGCAGTAAGTGTGCACACGCCTACACGAACTGACTGACAGGGGTCAGCCCCTGCAACTTCTGGGTCTCCAAATTGGGCACATGGCCTGAGCTTGCCCTTTACTCCCTGGAGGTGCTGGCCTGCCCTGCAGCCAGTGTATTTTCTGATCGTGTGTTTAGCACAACTGGAGGGGGTTATCACAGGTTATATTTCCCAATGTTTTGGGGTGTACCCTAATTTTAAAAATAAAATTTAAAACCAAAAAGCAGTGTAGGCTACCTCCTCCTCCACCACCGCTTCCACCTACACCGCCACATTCACCGCCTCTTCAACCTCCTACTCCATATGGACCTGGTCCTCCTAGATCAAGATTATTATTATTTATTTTTACGTATTTTATCTTATTTAAAGTCATTTCCCTATCCACATTTGTTTGCAGAGCACTTGCCATGCTCTTAACCACATTTTGATGCCATTTGCAGCCCTCTAGCCCTTTCCATGAAATTTTTACAGCCATTTTAGTGCTCAACAGTTTGGGTCCCCATTGACTTCAATGGGGTTCGGGGTAAAGTTCGGGTCCCGAACTCGAACTTTTTTCCGAAGTTCGGCTGAACCAGAACATCCAGGTGTCCGCTCAACTCTAGTATTGAATTCAACTGTCACACTGTTGTTTGACCTCAAGAAATGTTTTCTCTTTATAACACCGGCACAGCCTTACCGTCCGTTAACTTAATTGTTGACTATTGGCTGTTGCATTTTCGTCTGACCTAAACCATCTGTTAGTTTCGTGTGTGAACGCAAAGAATCAGGAGAGTGTCAAATAAGGGACGTGGCTCTGGTCATGGTGCTGCTGGTGTTGGTGGAGCTCCTGTTGCAGGTAGAGGACGTGGTCAATCTGTGCAAGCTACACGCCCAAGTGAAACACCTTCCTCAGGTGCAAGTAGGCGACAGAACCTTCAGCATTATTTGGTAAGCCCGAATGCAGTTCTACGAATGGTGAGGCCAGAACATGTACAGGCGATAGTAGATTTGGTTGGCTAACAGTGCCTCCAGTTCCTTCACATTTTCTTCCACCCAGTCCGAGTTGGCATCTACAGCTCATGGCCATCTGTCTTTCAACTCACAACCTTGCAAATCAGGCAAGCAGTCTGAGCCCCAAGTCATGCAGCAGTTTGTTATGATTTTTAATGACTCTGCTGGCAGGGTTTCCCAGGGCCATCCACATTGCCCTGCCTAAGAAGTGGAAGAGATAGAGTGCACTGATGCCCAACCACTTATGTTTCAGGATGAGGACATGGGAAGACCATCGCAGCACGTCTATTATGATAACAAAACACAGGTGCCAACTGCTGTGGCTTTCTGCAGTCTGCAGACCGACAAGGAGGGCATGGGTAAAGAGTGGGTGTAAGATAATGTGGAGGATGATGATGTACTAGACCCCACATGGAATCAAGGTCATGCGATTGACATGTGCAGTTTGGAGGAAGAGGCGGTGGTCGCACAGAGGGACCAGCACAGCAAAAGAGGGAGCAGGGTGCAAAATCGTCTGTTACATTCTCGACTGACATTTTACCATTTTTGCCGTATACAAACCCCTGCTCTGCATAGGTGACAGGGACCAAAATTTTGTAAAATCGTGTGTTCCATTGTTAGGTGACATGAACCCAGTTTTGCCGTGAATAAACCCTTGCTCTGCATAGGTGACAGGGACCTAAATCTCTAAAATTCGTCTGTTACATTGATGTTTGACATTAACCCATTTTTGCCGGTGAAAAACCCCTGCTCTGCATTGCTAACAGGGAACTAAATTTAGTAAAAATGTCTGTTACTGATCGGAAGCACAAGGCGAAGGCTGAGGAGGAGGAAGAGGTCGCCAACGCAGCTGGGGCATCGCCAGCACCTCATAAAGCAGGGTTAGCATAGCCGAAATGTGGAAAAGTTTTGTCAGCACGCCACAACAACCAGCACCACCAGCTGATATGGAATGCCTTACCAGGAGGAAGCATTTCAGCAATATGGTGAAGCAGTACATGTGAAAACGCCTACACGTACTGGCTGATGGGTCTGCCCACTTCAACTTCTGGGTCTCAAAATTGGGCACATGGCCTGAGCTTGCCCTTTACGCCTTGGAGGTGCTGGCCTGCCCTGCAGCCAGTGTATTGTCTGAACGTTTGTTTAGCACGGCAGGAGGGAGTTATCACAGACAAGTGCAGCCGCCTGTGCACAGCCAATGTGGACAAGCTCACGTTCAATAAAATGAACCGGGCAGGGATCCCACCTTGTGCAGAACAGACGTATACCGGCCTCACCCAGCCATTGTTGTACTCCAGAGCACTTTCTCTTTGTTTTACTTGTTATATTTCCCAATGTTTTGGGGTCTACCCAAATATAAACAAAAAATAATAATTATAAAAAAAATAAAAAATAAAAATGTGTTGGCTACCTCTTCCTCCTCCACCTCCGCTTCCACCTACACTACTACATCCACCGCCTCCTCAACCTTCTACTCCATATGGACCTCCTCCTCCTAGATCAAGATTATTATTATTTTTTTAGCGTATTTTATGTTATTTTAAGTCATTTCCCTATCCACATTTGTTTGCAGAGCACTTGCCATGATTTTAACCACATTTTGCTGCCTTTTGCAGCCCTCTAGCGCTTTCCATTACTTTTTTAGAGCCATTTTAGTGCTCCAAAGTTCGGGTCGCCATTTAATTTAATGGCGTTAGGGTTCGGGCTCAAGTATGGGTCAAGTTCGGGTCCCAAACTCGAACTTTTTTGCGAAGTTCAGCCAAACCCGTCAAACCCAATCTTCCTGGTGTCCGCTCAACTCTACTGACAGAACGTTACCTGGTACTGGTGGTCAGGGATGAGGACTGTGTTTCCCAAGGATCATTTTCTACTGGGAAATACAGGGCACAGTATCTATATAAGGCCTCATGCACATGACCGTGCCGTTTTTTGCGGTCCTCAAACCGTAGAAATGCCTATTCTTGTCTGCAAAATGGACAAGAATAGGACATGGTATATTTTTTTTGCGGGGCCACGAAACGGAGCAACAGATGCGGACAGCAAAAACAAAATGCGGCTCAGATGCGGACCACAAAAACAATCGTGTGCATGAGGCCTAATATAAAGATATTAGCCATACTGCCGAATAATAATACAATTAGGTGGTCATTTATTATATATATAAATACATCTATGTTAGGCATATTTCTGACACAGATTGTGGCACAACGGTCCTTAGCACCGCAATCTGCATATTTTTCCTGCTCATGCCAAGTCTAAAAAAGGATGGTGTGGGCAGGGAAAGGGATATAGTTATGGCCACACAGTGATTGGATACCACCGCCATACATTGACCGGATAACACCTCTGTACAGTGACCGGATAACACCGCCATACCATACCCGGATAAAAGGGTTTAAGAGGGCACTGTACAGGGAAGGACTAGGGGCACTGCACAGGGTGTGGTAAGAGGGCACAATGCAGGGTATAATGGGGCACAGTACAGGGTGAGGGGCACAGTGACATGACCCTGTGACAATAGAAGGTCCTTATGGTGAATGCGGTTCATACACCACCATAATGAGAGGCAAAGGAGTGAGACAGGGGTGTGAATATGTGGCTAGAGATTACAAAAATTACTGTCGGCCAGTACAGGCCCCAAAAATTAGGCAATAGGCATTCACCTGACAGCAAAGAACTTTGGATTCTGTGGCTGGAAGTACATTAGGCAGTCACAGGATAAAAATGTAACTGTCGGCCAGTAGAGGCCCCAAAAATTAGCCAATAGGCATTCACCTCAGAGCAAAGAACTTTGGATTCTGTGGCTGGAGGTACATTAGGCGGTCATAGGATAAATATGTAACTGTCGGCCAGTACAGGCCCCAAAAATTAGGCAATAGGCATTTACGAACTTTGAATTCTGTGGCTGGAGGTGCATTAGGCAGTGACAGGATAAATATGTAACCGTCGAACAGTACAGGCCCCAAAAATTTGCCAATAGACATTCACCTGACAGCAAAGAACTTTGGATTCTGTAGCTCTAGGTACATTAGGTTATCACAGGATAAATATGTAACTGACGGCCAGTACATGCCCCAAAAATTAGGCAATATGAATTCACCTGACGGCAAAGAACATAGAAAACATAGAATGTGTCGGCAGATATGAACCATTTGGCCCATCTAGTCTGCCCTATATACTGAATACTATGAATAGCCCCTGGCCCTATCTTATATGAAGGATGGCCTTATGCCTATCCCATGCATGCTTAAACTCCTTCACTGTATTTGCAGCTATCACTTCTGCAGGAAGGCTATTCCATGCATCCACTACTCTCTTAGTAAAGTAATACTTCCTGATATTACTTAAACCTTTGCCCCTCTAATTTAAAACTATGTCCTCTTGTAGCAGTTTTTCTTCTTTTAAATATTCTCTCCTCTTTTACCTTGTTGATTCCCTTTATGTATTTAAAAGTTTATATCATATCCCCTCTGTCTCGTCTTTCTTCCAAGCTAACATGTTAAAGGGAACCTGTCATGTGGATATTTGATTATAATCTAACTAATTATATACAATCATTAACTACTAAAAAGTACCTTAGATGTATTCACTTACTGGTGTGACAGATGGTTACCTCATAATATACACACAAAGATGCTGCATGCCACATGTTAATGAGCTGATTTGAGTCCAGCGTGATGTCATTGAGTCCAGCGTATATATAATTCAGAGCTATAGCAACTCCCCTGCCCACCTGCTGCTGATTCATATGGAAAATAACTGTCACTCAGCAGCAGGTAGGCGGGAAGAGTCATGAGCTCATGAATATTCAGGACTCATCATTATCAGCTGGAGCTTTTCAATACAAGATGTTGGCAGATTGACTGGGTCAATTAAAGAAAGTGACCCAGCATTTTGCTAAGAGAATAAGTCACTTATTTATGTTGCCCTTAGTTAGGACACCATAAAACTGGTGCCAGGTTCTCTTTAAGGTCCTTTAATCTTTCCTGGTAAGTTTTATCCTGCAATCCATGTAGTTTTAGTAGCTCTTCTCTGAACTCTCTCCAAAGTATCAATATCCTTCTGGAGATATGGTCTCCAGTACTGAGCACAATACTCCAAATGAGGTCTCAGAAGTGCTCTGTAGAGCGGCATGAGCACCTCCCTCTTTCTACTGGTTATTCCTCTCCCTATACACCCTAGCATTCTGCTAGCATTTCCTGCTGCTCTATGACATTGTCTGCCTACCTTTAAGTTTTCTGAAATAATGACCCCTAAATCCCTTTCCTCAGATACTGAGGTTAGGACTGTATCACTGATTTATATATTCTGCTCTTTTACGCCCAAGGTGCATTATCTTGCACTTATCAACTTAAAATTTTAGTTGCCAGATTTTTACCATTCCTCTAGTTTTCCAATTTTTTTTTCCATTTGGTGTATCCCTCCAGGAACATCAACCCTGTTACAAATCTTTGTGTCATCAGCAAAAAGACACACCTTATCATCGAGGCCTTCTGCAATTTCGCTGATAAAGATATTAAACAATATGGGTCCCAGAACAGATCTCTGAGGTACCCCACTGGTAACAAGACCATGCTCTGAATATACTCCATTGACTATAACCCTCTGTTGTCTGTCCCTCAGCCACTGCCTAATCTATTCAACAATATGAGAGTCCAAGCCCAAAGACTGCAATTTATTGATAAGCCTTCTATGTGGGACAGTAGCAAAAGCCTTACTAAAGTCTAGATAAGCAATGTCTACTGCACCTCCGCCATCTATTATTTTAGTCACCCAATCAAAAAAATCAATAAGATTAGTTTGACATGATCTCCCTGAAGTAAACCCATGCTGTTTTTCATCTTTTCAATCCATGGGATTTTAGATGTTCCACAATCCTCTACTTAAGTGTGGTTTCCATTAATTTCCCCACTATTGATGCCAGGCTTACTGGCCTATAGTTGCCCGATTCCTCCCTACTACCTTTCTTGTGAATGGGCACAACATTTGCTAATTTCCAATCTTCTGGGACGACTCCTGTTGCCAGTGATTGGTTAAATGAATTTGTTAATGGTTTTGCTAGTTCACAGCTGAGCTCTTTTAATACCTTTGGGTATATCCCATCAGGCCCCTGTGACTTGTTTGTATTTATTTTAGACAGCTGACTTAGAACCTCTTCCTCTGTAAAGACACATGCATCAAATGATTCATTAGTCTTCTTTCCTAACTCAGGTCCTTTTCCTTCATTTTCCTTTGTAAAAACTGAACAGAAGTATTCATTGAGGCAGTCAGCTAGTTCTTTATATTCTTCCATATACCTTCCTTCTTATGTTTTTAATTTTGTAATTCCTTGTTTTAGTTTCCTTTTTTCATGTATGTATCTGAAGAATGCCTTATCGCCTTTTTTCCCTGACTGAGCTAATTTCTCTTCTGCCTGTGCTTTAGAAGTACTTATAACTTGTTTGGCCTCTCTCTGCCTAATCTTATAAATTTGCCTGTCATCCTCTTTTTTTTTTTATATATAATTCCTAAATGCTATCTTTTTGTTTTTAATGATTTTGGCCACTTCTGCTGAATACCACAGTGGTCTCTTCCTCTTTTTTGCTTTTACTGACAAACCTAATGCAATTTTCTGTTGCCCTCAATAGTGCCACTTTTAAGTACTCCAATGAAACTGTTCCAATCTGATAGGGACTCGTATACAGCTAATCTAATTTTAAAAAAGTCAGTTTTTCTAAAATTTAAAACTTTTGTTTTTGTGTGGTGTGACAAACTGATCACTAGATCCCAAGCTTTCCCCTACAGTAATATCAGAAATCAAATTCCCATTTGTGAATACTAAATCTAAAATTGCCTCCTTCCGGATTGGCTCCTCAACTACTTGCTGTAGAGATAATCCCAGTAGGGAATTTAGAATATCTGTACTCCTGGCAGAACTAGCTATTTTGGTTTTCCAGTTTACATCAGGAAGATTGAAGTCTTCCATAATGATAACTTCCCCCTTCAATGTCATTTTAGCTATTTCCTCAACTAGTAAATGATCTAATTCTTTGACTTGACTAGGTGGTCTATATATCACACCTACATGAGTTACCTTATGATTATAAAGCTGCAAGGTAAACCAAACTGACTCTAAATTGTTCTCACTAACTTGTATCAAATTAGATTTTATGCTATCTTTCACATACAGGGCCACCCCTCCCCCTTCTTGCCTTCTCTGTCTTTCCTGTATAGAGAGAACCCTGGTATTGTTATATCCCAGTCATTACTCCCATTGAACCACGTCTCAGCAATAGACACTACATCTATATTCTCAGATGCCATTATAGCCTCAAGTTCATTGATCTTATTCCCTAAACTGCGAGCATTTGTAGGCAAGAATCTGAGCTTGTCATTTCTTAACCTTTGTGCTACTGGCATCTTCTGGCATTGTTCTGGGGAGCAGTTGGACTGCTGGATTATCACTCTTTTTCCCCCCTTTCCTAGTTTAAATGCTCCTTAGCAAATATTTTGAACTGTTCACCGAGGACATTTATTCCCTTGAGAGAAAGATGCAAACCATCTTTCTTGTACAGTTCTTTTCCATTCCAACAAGAGCTAACATGAGACACAAAGCCAAACCTTGGTTCAGACACCATTCACCAAGCCATACATTGAATTCCTTAATGCGCATCTTCCTGTCATGCTAAAGGTTATGCACAGGCAAAACTGCAGAGAATGAAACAGTTGATGCAAGCTCCCGTATATCCTTTCCAAGTGTGTGAAAAGCTTCTTTCACCTTTAAAACCACATTGCAAGCCAGATCATTTGTCCCAAGATGGACAATAACATTTCCCTCCCTTTCTTGCTTTGCTTGCCTAACAATATTAAGGATCAGTCATCTATCCCTGCTAGCGGTAGCACCAGGGAGACATCTCACAACACCATTCTCCTTAAACTTCACATCTCTTATGATGGAATCGCCCACCAACAGCTTCTTACTATCAGTCCTCACCTTCTCCTTTTGGATTCTGTGGCTGGAGGTACATTTTGGGGTCACTGGATAAATATGTAACTGTCTGCCAGTAGAGGCCCCAATAATTAGCCAATAGCCATTCGCCTGACAGTAAAGCACTTTGGATTCTGTGGCTGGAGGCACATTTGGCGGTCACAGGATAAAAATGTAACTGTCGGCCAGTGCAGGCCCCAAAAATTAGGCATTCACCTGACATTAAAGGACTTTTATGCCGCTGTTTATACATAAGGCAAGGACCCTTCTTTGTTCTGGGTGTTGGCGGATATGTGTGGACTGGCATGAGGAAATTCAATTACACGTGGTCATCTAAAGTGTTTAATGCCTCCAAAATCCATGCCTCATTCATTTTTAAAAATGTGAGGTAGTCCACATTGTCTTGAGGTCTCAAAGCGTCCACATCGGCCATTAACCCGATCTAGTTGGACACCTGTCGGTCTAGGCATTCCCTGAGGCTGGATCCGGAGGGCTGCAAGAATGATCTCATATCCAAAGTGACCAACACATCTTCAAACCGCCCTCTTTTTGCAGGCGCGGTAAGATTGGTACCCGCACCTGTTTCGCTGTGGGTGGAAATTACTCTGCCAGTGCACGCAATAGCAGAATGCTGCATCTCTCACAGCAAGGCCTGGAAATGCTGTATTTTGACAGACCTCTGTAATGCTGGTAACATGTCCGCCATTTTGTATTTGCCACCCAGTACAGGTCCTTTTTATACGGGGGTCCCTCTTCAAACCCTCGAGCATGAAGGTCCCCATTTGCACTAAATTGGAAGCGGTGGAGCGCCCTGGCTCCTATTCATCGCCCAGGAGAATGTCATCCTCGGCCCCCTCCCCCCAGGCATGGACAACACCATGGATCCCCAAAAAGTTTAAAGCCCGCACTTCTTGCTCCTCCTCCTCCTCCCTCCAGCCACCATGCTCCTCTGACTGCTCTTCAGACTCCTGCTGACTTATCTCAGATGGAGAAGCCCCCCCCCCCCCGGGAATTCATTCAGCATTGAGACCTCCTCATCTTCCAGCTCCTGCTCCTCTACGGCTTGATCAATGACACGATACAATGCACACTCCAGAAAGAAGGTGTAAGGTACAATGTTGCTGATGGCTTCCTGGCTGCGACCATTTTGGTGATCTCATCAAATGGCCGCAGAAGTCCGCATGCATCGCGCATGAGTAGCCACTGGCGCTGTGAAAATAAAGCAAGTTCCCCAGAACCTGTTCTGCTGCAGAGTTCGTACAGGTAGTAGTTAATGGCACGTTTCTGCTGGAGCAGCCTATCAAGCATATACAAGGTGGAGTTCCCCCGCGTCGGGCAGTCACAAATCAGACGTCTGATGGGCAAGTGGTATCGCGGCTGTACGTCCGCAAGGCGAGCCATGGCCGTGTAAGATCTTCTAAAATGGCCATCTTTTCCTGGCCTGTCGCAAGACATCCTGGACCTCGGGGTATTTGGCATTGAATCGCTGCACGACTAAGTTCAGGATGTGTGCCATGCATGGCACGTGTGTCATTTTGCCCGGTTTCAGCACGCTCAACAGATTGGCACCGTTGTCGCACACCACTTAACCACCTGTCAAATTGAGCAGGGTTAGCCACTGATCGGACTGTGACTGCAGAGCTGAAAGCAGTGCAGGACCGGTGTGCCGCACCGCAGCACAGCATGGCACGTCGATTATGTTCTGGGGAGCTTGGTGGGTGCAGCGGAAGAGGCGATTGCAGTGGAAAAGGACATTAGAAATCTCAGAGTAGGCAGCAACAGCGGAAACCACCCTCCTTGGGATGATCTGGGTACTGTCTTCAGACTGCTGGGTGGCAGCTGGAGGGGCTATGGTGGGGGTGGTGTCTTTGGGGTGCACACAGCAGAGAATGAGGAAGGTGCAGATATAGAGGATGAGGAGTGTACAGAAGCAGAAGGCTAAGTGAGCCACTCAACCAACTCTGGTGCGTCCTTTGACATAATCGCAAGCACCTTCTCCAACGTCGCACTTAGGCTCCGGCCTGGTGCACCTGCCCAACCTCTACCAAACCTGCAGGATGGCCTGCCTCTTCCTCTGCCTGTCATTTTCAAAATCTCTTTGTCAAAGTTCCTAGAAAAGAGCAGTATTTGTGGAAGCAGGTATATCTCAGGCCTCAATCGGTATTTGGTGGAATCCGGAATATCGCACCACTCAATTAGTATTTTGTTGAAGCAGGAATATAGAACCCCTTAATCAGTATTTTGTAGAAGCAGGTATATTGCACTCCTCAATAAGTATTTTGCAGAAACAGGTATGTAGAACCCTTTAATTAATATTTTGTGGAAGCAGGTATATCGCACCTCTCATTCAGTATTTTGTGGAAGAAGATATATCAAACCCCTCAATCAGTATTTTGTGGAAGCTGATATATGGCAGGCCTCAATCAGTTCTTGGTTGAAGCAGGTATATCAAAGCCCGCAATCTGTATTTTGTGGATGCAGGGATATGGAAGACCTCTATCACTATTTTGTGGAAGCTGATATATGGTAGGCTTCAATCAGTTGTTAGTTGAAGCTGGTATATCACCCTCAGGCTACATGCACACAACCGTATGTGTTTTGCGGTCCCCAAATTGCGGATCCGCAAAAAAAACTGAGAATGTTCCGTATGGCATCCTTTATTTTGCAGATCCGTTTTTTTTGCGGATCCATTGTAATAATGCCTATCCTTGTCCGCAAACTAGAAAAAAATAGGACAAGCACTATTTTTTTTGCAGAGCAATGGAACGGACATACTGATGCGGACAGCACACGGTGTGCTGTCCGTGTTATTTGTGGACCCATTGAAATGAATGGGTCTGCATCCTATCCGCAAAAAAAACGGATCGGACACGGAAACAAAATACGGCCGTGTGCATGAGGCCTCAAGCAGTTATTTTGTGGACGTAGGTATTTGAAGAACTCTATCCCAATTTTGTGGAAGATGATATATGGAAGGCCTCAATCAGTTGTTAGTTGAAGCAGGTATATCAAAACCTGCAATCTGTATTTTGAGGACGCAGGTATATGGAAAACCTCTATCACTATTTTGTGGAAGCTGATATATGGCAGGCCTCAATCAGTTGTTATTTGAAGCTGGCATATCACCCTCAAGCAATAATTTTGTGCACGTATGTATTATGTATAGAGTTGAGCGGACACCTGGATGTTCGGGTTCGAGAAGTTCGGCCGAACTTCCCGGAAATGGGGACCCAAACTTTTCGGCACTAAAAAGGCTGTAAAACAGCCCAGGAAAGAGCTAGAAGGCTGCAAAAGGCAGCAACATGTAGGTAAATCCCCTGCAAAAAAATGTGGATAGGGAAATGAATAAAAATAAAATAAATAAAAATTAAACAATATCAATTGGAGAGAGGTCCCATAGCAGAGAATCAGGCTTCACGTCAGCAACCACTGCAACAGTCCATTGGCATATATTTAGGCCCAGGCACCCAGGCAGAGGAGAGAGGTCCCGTAACAGAGAATCTGGCTTCATGTCAGCAGAGAATCAGTCTGCATGTCATAGCAGAGAATCAGGCTTCAAGTCAGCCACCACTGTAACAGTCCATTGTCATATATTTAGGCCCAGGCACCCAAGCAGAGGAGAGAGGTCCCGTAACAGAGAATCTGGCTTCATGTCAGCAGAGAATCAGTCTGCATGTCATAGCAGAGAATGAGGCTTCATGTCAGCCACCACTGTAACAGTCCATTGTCATATATTTAGGCCCAGCACCCAGGCAGAGGAGAGAGGTCCCGTAACAGAAAATCTGGCTTCATGTCAGCAGAGAATCAGTCTGCATGTCATAGCAGAGAATGAGGCTTCACGTCAGCCACCACTGTAACAGTGCATTGTCATATATTTAGGCCCAGCACCCAGGCAGAGGAGAGAGGTCCCGTAACAGAGAATCTGGCTTCATGTCAGCAGAGAATCAGTCTGCATGTCATAGCAGAGAATCAGGCTTCACGTCAGCCACCACTGTAACAGTCCATTGTCATATATTTAGGCCCAGCACTCAGGCAGAGGAGAGAGGTCCCGTAACAGAGAATCTGGCTTCATGTCAGCAGAGAATCAGTCTGCATGTCATAGCAGAGAATCAGGCTTCATGTCAGCCACCACTGCAACAGTCCATTGTCAAATATTTAGGCCCAGCACCCAGGCAGAAGAGAGAGGTCCCGTAACAGAGAATCTGGCTTCATGTCAGCAAAAAATCAGTCTGCATGTCATAGCAGAGAATCAGGCTTCACGTCACCCAACATTGGAACAGTCCATTGGCATATATTTAGGCCCAGGCACCCAGGCAGAGGAGAGAGGTTCTGTAACAGAGAATCTGGCTTCATGTCAGCAGAGAATCAGTCTGCATGTCATAGCAGAGAATCAGGCTTCACGTCAGCCACCACTGTAACAGTCCATTGTCATATATTTAGGCCCAGCACCCAGGCAGAGGAGAGAGGTCCCGTAACAGAGAATCTGGCTTCATGTCAGCAGAGAATCAGTCTGCATGTCATAGCAGAGAATCAGGCTTCACATCAGCCACCACTGCAACAGTCCATTGTCATATATTTAGGCCCAGCACCCAGGCAGAGGAGAGAGGTCCCGTAACAGAGAATCTGGCTTCATGTCAGCAGAGAATCAGTCTGCATGTCATAGCAGAGAATCAGGCTTCACGTCACCCAACATTGGAACAGTCCATTGGCATATATTTAGGTCCAGGCACCCAGGCAGAGGAGAGAGGTCCCGTAACAGAGAATCTGGCTTCATGTCAGCAGAGAATCAGTCTGCATGTCATAGCAGAGAATCAGGCTTCACGTCAGCCACCACTGTAACAGTCCATTGTCATATATTTAGGCCCAGCACCCAGGCAGAGGAGAGAGGTCCCGTAACAGAGAATCTGGCTTCATGTCAGCAGAGAATTAGTCTGCATGTCATAGCAGAGAATCAGGCTTCACGTCACCCAACATTGGAACAGTCCATTGGCATATATTTAGGCCCAGGCACCCAGGCAGAGGAGAGAGGTCCCGTAACAGAGAATCTGGCTTCATGTCAGCAGAGAATCAGTCTGCATGTCATAGCAGTGAATCAGGCTTCACGTCACCCAACATTGGAACAATCCATTGGCATATATTTAGGCCCCGGCACCCAGACAGAGGAGATGTTCATTCAACTTTGGGTTGCCCCGCAATATAATGGTAAAATGAAAATAAAAAGAGGATTGAATAAGGAAGTGCCCTGGAGTCCAATAATATATGGTTAAGGGGAGGTAGTTAATGTCTAATCTGGACAAGGGACGGACAGGTCCTGTGGGATCCATGCCTGGTTCATTTTTATGAACGTCAGCTTGTCCACATTGGCTGTAGACAGGCGGCTGCGTTTGTCTGTAATGACGCCCCCTGCCGTGCTGAATACACGTTCAGACAAAACGCTGGCCGCCGGGCAGGCCAGCACCTCCAAGGCATAAAAGGCTAGCTCTGGCCACGTGGACAATTTAGAGACCCAGAAGTTGAATGGGGCCGAACCATCAGTCAGTACGTGGAGGGGTGTGCACACGTACTGTTCCACCATGTTAGTGAAATGTTGCCTCCTGCTAACACGTTGCGTATCAGGTGGTGGTGCAGTTAGCTGTGGCGTGTTGACAAAACTTTTCCACATCTCTGCCATGCTAACCCTGCCCTCAGAGGAGCTGGCCATGACACAGCTGCCTTGGCGACCTCTTGCTCCTCCTCTGCCTGGCCCTTGGGCTTCCACTTGTTCCCCTGTGACATTTGGGAATGCTCTCAGTAGCGCGTCTACCAAAGTGTGCTTGTACTCACGCATCTTCCTATCACGCTCCAGTGAAGGAAGTAAGGTGGGCACATTGTCTTTGTAGCGTGGATCAAGCAGGGTGGCAACCCAGTAGTCCGCACACATTAAAATGTGGGCAACTCTGCTGTAGTTGCGCAGGCACTGCAGCATGTAGTCGCTCATGTGTGCCAGGCTGCCCAGAGGTAAGGACAAGCTGTCCTCTGTGGGAGGCGTATTGTCATCGTCCTGCCTTTCCCCCCAGCCACGCACCAGTGATGGGCCCGAGCTGCGTTGGGTGCCACCCCGCTGTGACCATGCTTCATCCTCATCCTCCTCCACCTCCTCCTCATCCTCGTCCTCCTCGTCCTCCAGTAGTGGGCCCTGGCTGGCCACATTTGTACCTGGCCTCTGCTGTTGCAAAAAACCTCCCTCTGAGTCACTTCGAAGAGACTGGCCTGAAAGTGCTAAAAATGACCCCTCTTCCTCCTCCTCCTCCTCCTCCTCCTGGGCCACCTCCTCTTCCATCATCGCCCTAAGTGTTTTCTCAAGGAGACATAGAAGTGGTATTGTAACGCTGATAACGGCGTCATCGCCACTGGCCATGTTGGTGGAGTACTCGAAACAGCGCAACAGGGCACACAGGTCTCACATGGAGGCCCAGTCATTGGTGATGAAGTGGTGCTGTTCCGTAGTGCGACTGACCCGTGCTGCAGCTGAAACTCCACTATGGCCTGCTGCTGCTTGCACAGTCTGTCCAGCATGTGCAAGGTGGAGTTCCACCTGGTGGGCACGTCGCATATGAGGCGGTGAGCGGGAAGGCCGAAGTTACGCTGTAGCGCCGACAGGTGAGCAGCGGCAGGATGTGAACGCCGGAAGCGCGAACAGACGGCCCGCACTTTATGCAGCAGCTCTGACATGTCGGGGTAGTTGTGAATGAACTTCTGCACCACCAAATTCAGCACATGCGCCAAGCAAGGGATGTGCGTCAAACCGTCTAGTCCCAGAGCTGCAACGAGATTTCGCCCATTATCGCACACCACAAGGCCGGGCTTGAGGCTCACCGGTAGCAACCACTCGTCGGTCTGTTGTTCTATACCCCGCCACAACTCCTGTGCGGTGTGGGGCCTGTCCCCCAAACATATAAGTTTCAGAATGGCCTGCTGATGTTTACCCCGGGCTGTGCTGAAGTTGGTGGTGAAGGTGTGTGGCTGACTGGATGAGCAGGTGGAAGAAAAGGAAGAGGAAGCTGAGTAGGAGGAGGTGGCAACAGGAGGCAAAGAATGTTGCCCTGCGATCCTTGGTGGCGGAAGGACGTGCGCCAAACAGCTCTCAGCCTGGGGCCCAGCTGCCACTACATTTACCCAGTGTGCAGTTAGGGAGATATAGCGTCCCTGGCCGTGCTTACTGGTCCACGTATCTGTGGTTAGGTGGACCTTGCCACAGATGGCGTTGCGCAGTGCACACTTGATTTTATTGGATACTTGATTGTGCAGGGAAGGCACGGCTCTCTTGGAGAAGTAGTGGCGGCTAGGAACAACATACTGTGGGACAGCAAGCGACATGAGCTGTTTGAAGCTGTCTGTGTCCACCAGCCTAAATGACAGCATTTCATAGGCCAGTAGTTTAGAAATGCTGGCATTCAGGGCCAGGGATCGAGGGTGGCTAGGTGGGAATTTACGCTTTCTCTCAAATGTTTGTGAGATGGAGAGCTGAACGCTGCCGTGTGACATGGTTGAGATGTTTGGTGACGGAGGTGGTGGTGGTGTTGGTGGTACATCCCCTGTTTGCTGGGCGGCAGGTGCCAACATTCCTCCAGAAGCGGAGGAAGAGGCCGAGGCGGCAGCAGCAGAAGAGGGCGAGGAGGCAGCAGCAGAAGAGGTAGCAGGGGGAGCCTGAGTGACTTCCTTGTTTTTAAGGTGTTTACTCCACTGCAGTTCATGCTTTGCATGCAGGTGCCTGGTCATGCAGGTTGTGCTAAGGTTCAGAACGTTAATGCCTCGCTTCAGGCTCTGATGGCACAGCGTGCAAACCACTCGGGTCTTGTCATCAGCACATTGTTTGAAGAAGTGCCATGCCAGGGAACTCCTTGAAGCTGCCTTTGGGGTGCTCGGTCCCAGATGGCGGCAGTCAGTAGCAGGTGGAGTCTCTTGGCGGCGGGTGTTCTGCTTTTGCCCACTGCTCCCTCTTTTGCTACGCTGTTGGCTCGGTCTCACCACTGCCTCTTCCTCTGAACTGTGAAAGTCAGTGGCACGACCTTCATTCCATGTAGGGTCTAGGACCTCATCGTCCCCTGCATCGTCTTCCACCCAGTCTTGATCCCTGACCTCCTGTTCAGTCTGCACACTGCAGAAAGACGCAGCAGTTGGCACCTGTGTTTCGTCATCATCAGAGACATGCTGAGGTGGTATTCCCATGTCCTCATCATCAGGAAACATAAGTGGTTGTGCGTCAGTGCATTTTATGTCTTCCACCGCTGGGGAAGGGCGAGGTGGATGCCCTTGGGAAACCCTGCCAGCGGAGTCTTCAAACAGCATAAAAGACTGCTGCATAACTTGCGGCTCAGACAGTTTCCCTGGTATGCATGGGGGTGATGTGACAGACTGATGGGCTTGGTTTTCAGGCGCCATCTGTGCGCTTTCTGCAGAAGACTGGGTGGGAGATAATGTGAACGTGCTGGATCCACTGTCGGCCACCCAATTGACTAATGCCTGTACCTGCTCAGGCCTTACCATCCTTAGAACGGCATTGGGCCCCACCAAATATCGCTGTAAATTATGGCGGCTAATGGGACCTGAGGCAGTTGGTACACTAGGACGTGTGGCTGTGGCAGAACGGCCACGTCCTCTCCCAGCACCAGAGGGTCCACTAACACCACCACGACCATGTCCGCGTCCTTTACTAGATGTTTTCCTCATTGTTACCGTTCACAACAATAAGAAAAATATTATTTGGCCCAATGTATTGAATTCAAATTCAGGCCTTTTTTTACAGACACCTAACACTATCTGGCTATCTATTTAGGTACCGTATTACACTAATACAGTACAGCAATAACGACAGATTTAGCTGGATAAAAATTTGAGGCCTATTATTTAGGCGCTGGGTGACAGGTATAGGTTTACTGACAGAATTAGACTTGGAAATGCACAGTAGCGTGTGTGTGAAGTTATTCAGAATGACCCTATGTGCACCTTGAATCTTATATACCCTTTTAGGGATAGATTTAAAATAGCTCTGATACAGCAGAAACCACTAAATTAGGAAATTGCTAAATTGGGAATTGTATTTCAACCCAGAACAAAAACTGTGCTTTGACGGACACTAAATAACTTGACCAGCCACAGCAGTAAGACAGATTTAGCTGGATATAAATTTGAGGCCTATTATTTAGGTGCTGGGTGACAGGTTTGGTTTACAGACAGAATTAGACTGGGATATGCACAGTAGCGTGTGTGTGAAGTTATTGAGAATGACCCTATCTGCACCTTGAATCTAATATACCCTTTTAGGGATAAATTTAAAGTAGGCCTGATACAGCAGAAACCGCTAAATTAGGAAATTGCTAAATTGGGAATTGTATTTCAACCCAGAACAAAAACTGTGCTTTGACGGACACTAAATAACTTGACCAGCCACAGCAGTAATGACAGATTTAGCTGGATATAAATTTGAGGCCTATTATTTAGGCGCTGGGTGACAGGTATACGTTTACTGACAGAATTAGACTGGGATATGGCCAAAAAATAACCACACTATTGATGGTTAAATGCACTTGGTGTGACAGCTTGACCAACCACACTATTGAGGGTTAAATGCACTTGGTGACAGGCTCAGCTTGCCCCTGATGTCGTATATGGCCAAAAAATAACCAGACTATTGATGGTTAAATGCACTTGGTGTGACAGCTTGACCCTGATGTAGGATTTAGCCAAAAAACAACCACACCATTGAGTGTTAAATGCACTTGGTGTCAGCTTGCCCCTGATGTAGTATATGGCCAAAAAATAACCAGACTATTGATGGTTAAATGCACTTGGTGTGACAGCTTGACCCTGATGTAGGATTTAGCCCAAAAAACAACCACACCATTGAGGGTTAAATGCACTTGGTGACAGCTTGCCCCTGATGTAGATTATGGCCAAAAAATAACCAGACTATTGATGGTTAAATGCACTTGGTGTGACAGCTTGACCCTGATGTAGGATTTAGCCAAAAAACAACCACACCATTGAGGGTTAAATGCACTTGGTGACAGGCTCAGCTTGCCCCTGATGTAGTATGTGGCCAAAAAATAACCACACTATTGCTGGTTAAATGCACTTGGTGTGACAGCTTGACCCTGATGTAGGATTTAGCCAAAAAACAACCACACCATTGAGGGTTAAATGCACTTGGTGGCAGCTTGTGCTAGCACAGCACAAGACACAAAATGGCCGCCGATCACCCCTGAAAAAAGTGACTGAAAAACGCTTTGGGCAGCCTAAAAACAGTGAGCAATTCGATAGCAGCAGTTCAATCATCCACAGCTGCAGATCGATCTCTGAATGAAGTCTTTTGGAGGGGTTAATCACTGCCTAATCTCGCCCTAACATTGCAGCTGCAACCTCTCCCTATGCTGATCAGAGCAGAGTGACGGGCGGCGCTATGTGACTCCAGCTTAAATAGAGGCTGGGTCACATGGTGCTCTGGCCAATCACAGCCATGCCAATAGTAGGCATGGCTGTGACGGCCTCTTGGGGCAAGTAGTATGACGCTTGTTGATTGGCTGCTTTGCAGCCTTTCAAAAAGCGCCAAGAAAGCGACGAACACCGAACCCGAACCCGGACTTTTACGAAAATGTCCGGGTTCGGGTCCGTGTCACGGACACCCCAAAATTCGGTACGAACCCGAACTATACAGTTCGGGTTCGCTCATTCCTAATTATGTATATTAAAAATTCTATCACTATTTTGTGGAAGCTGATAGATGGCAGCACTCAACCAGTATTTTCTAGAAGCATACAAATGCACTATAATATGCTTTCTATGTTAGAAAATATATTATAAGTATATCACACCCCTCTGTGTATCACACCTTTCGATAGCACACGGTTACCAGTCCTTAAAATGACTTTTGTGGCCCTATTAGCTAGCGTTTGGTGTCCCTAAGTTCTTAACAGCCTGTCCCTGCTCCAAAATGCAACCTCTTCCAACACTGGCAAAACACATAATGAAAAATGGCTGCCATATCGGGTTCTGTTATAGGGTTGGGGATGTGTCCATGTGCTAAAAATGTCTCAATTGGCTGTTCTGTCCCACCTGATGGATGTGTCATAGGTCAAAGTTCAGCGTAATGCAAAAGAATATGGCGTGCTCAAACATCACCATATGGTCGCATGTTCGGCGAATCGCAAACGCGCAAAGTCTGCTGCGAACCGAGTGAACCGCAAGGCCATCACTAATAATTTATAAGTGATGCAAGGCTGAGACAACTTTATAAAATTCTCATTTCTTTTCAAAAAAAAAAATGAATAATGTATATGTTTGCTATAGAAACAGTGGATACCCCCATAAATGACCCCATTGTAGAAACTATACCCCTCAAGTTACTTAAAACTGATTTTTACAAACTTTGTTAACCCTTTAGGCGTTCCACAAGAATTGAAGGAAAATGGAGATCAAATTTTAAAATTTCACTTTTTTGGCAGATTTTCCATTTTAATCCAATTTTTTCTTTAACACATCGGTGGTTAACAGCCAAACAAAACTCAATATTTATTACCCAGATTCTGCGGTTTACAGAAACTCCCCACATGTGGTCATAAACTGCTGTATGGGCACACGACAGGGCGCAGAAGAAAAGGAACTCCACATGGTTTTTAGATGCCATGTCCCATTTGAAGCCCCCCTGATGCACCCTTACAGTAGTAACTGCCAAGAAGTGATCCCATTTTGGAAACTAGGGGATAAGGTGCCACTTTTATTGGTACTATTTTTGGGTACATATGATTTTTTGATCATTCATTATAACACTTTATGGGGCAAGGTGACCAAAAAATTGGTTGTTTTAGCACAGTTTTATTTATTTATTTTTACAGCGTTCACCTGAGGGGTTCAGTCAAGTGACATTTTTATAGAGCAGATTGTTACGGACGTGGCAATACCTAATATATACACTTTTTCTTATTTATTAAAGTTTTACACAATAATAGCATTTTTGAAACAAAAAAATATGTTTTAATTAGAGTTGAGCGAACACCTGGATGTTCGGGTTCGAGAAGTTCGGCCGAACATCCCGGAAATGTTCGGGTTCGGGATCCGAACCCGATCCGAACTTCGTCCCGAACCCGAACCCCATTGAAGTCAATGGGGACCCGAACTTTTCGGCACTAAAAAGGCTGTAAAACAGCCCAGGAAAGAGCTAGAGGGCTGCAAAAGGCAGCAACATGTAGGTAAATCCCCTGCAAACAAATGTGGATAGGGAAATGAATTAAAATAAAAATTAAATAAATAAAAATTAACCAAAATCAATTGGAGAGAGGTTCCATAGCAGAGAATCTGGCTTCCCGTCACCCACCACTGGAACAGTCCATTCTCAGATATTTAGGCCCCGGCACCCAGGCAGAGGAGAGAGGTCCCGTAACAGAGAATCTGTCTTCATGTCAGCAGAGAATTAGTCTGCATGTCATAGCAGAGAATGAGGCTTCACGTCAGCCACCACTGCAACAGTCCATTGGCATATATTTAGGCCCAGCACACACACAGGCAGAGGAGAGAGGTCCCGTAACAGAGAATCTGTCTTCATGTCAGCAGAGAATTAGTCTGCATGTCATAGCAGAGAATCAGGCTTCACGTCACCCACCACTGCAACAGTCCATTGGCATATATTTAGGCCCAGCACCCAGGCAGAGGAGGGAGGTCCCGTAACAGAGAATCTGTCTTCATGTCAGCAGAGAATTAGTCTGCATGTCATAGCAGAGAATGAGGCTTCACGTCACCCACCACTGCAACAGTCCATTGGCATATATTTAGGCCCAGCACCCAGGCAGAGGAGGGAGGTCCCGTAACAGAGAATCTGTCTTCATGTCAGCAGAGAATTAGTCTGCATGTCATAGCAGAGAATGAGGCTTCACGTCAGCCACCACTGCAACAGTCCATTGGCATATATTTAGGCCCAGCACCCAGGCAGAGGAGGGAGGTCCCGTAACAGAGAATCTGTCTTCATGTCAGCAGAGAATTAGTCTGCATGTCATAGCAGAGAATGAGGCTTCACGTCAGCCACCACTGCAACAGTCCATTGGCATATATTTAGGCCCAGCACACACACAGGCAGAGGAGAGAGGTCCCGTAACAGAGAATCTGGCTTCATGTCAGCAGAGAATCAGTCTGCATGTCATAGCAGAGAATGAGGCTTCACGTCAGCCACCACTGCAACAGTCCATTGGCATATATTTAGGCCCAGCACACACACAGGCAGAGGAGAGAGGTCCCGTAACAGAGAATCTGGCTTCATGTCAGCAGAGAATCAGTCTGCATGTCATAGCAGAGAATGAGGCTTCACGTCAGCCACCACTGCAACAGTCCATTGGCATATATTTAGGCCCAGCACCCAGGCAGAGGAGGGAGGTCCCGTAACAGAGAATCTGTCTTCATGTCAGCAGAGAATTAGTCTGCATGTCATAGCAGAGAATGAGGCTTCACGTCAGCCACCACTGCAACAGTCCATTGGCATATATTTAGGCCCAGCACCCAGGCAGAGGAGGGAGGTCCCGTAACAGAGAATCTGTCTTCATGTCAGCAGAGAATTAGTCTGCATGTCATAGCAGAGAATGAGGCTTCACGTCAGCCACCACTGGAACAGTCCATTCTCAGATATTTAGGCCCCGGCACCCAGGCAGAGGAGAGAGGTCCCGTAACAGAGAATCTGTCTTCATGTCAGCAGAGAATTAGTCTGCATGTCATAGCAGAGAATGAGGCTTCACGTCAGCCACCACTGCAACAGTCCATTGGCATATATTTAGGCCCAGCACCCAGGCAGAGGAGAGAGGTCCCGTAACAGACAATCTGGCTTCATGTCAGCAGAGAATCAGTCTGCATGTCATAGCAGAGAATCAGGCTTCACGTCACCCACCACTGCAACAGTCCATTGTCATAAATTTAGGCCCAGCACTAGTGTTGAGCGGCATGTCCCATATTCGAATTCGCGAAATTTTGTGAATATTCGAAAGAATATTCGTAAAATATTCGCGATTATTCAAATTCGTTATTATTTCGCATATGCGATAATTCGAATTATCGCATAATACATATGCTATGCAAAATTCACATGTGCGCTAATGAAATCGCCTTACGAAGATTCGCAACTCAATTCAATCACTAATGTATGAATGCAATGCCCTTTGCCTCTGTTCTGGGACAAGTGTAGATATTCGCATGTGCGCTAATAAAATCGCCTTACGAAGATTCGCACCTCAATCACTTTCTAGGGAATGTGAGACTTTTGGGAATCAATCGAGATACAGTGGGGGGTGATGACAGTAGTTGACAGAGTACAGATCAATGTAATCTGTAAGGTGGAAAGTAAAATAAAAAATACGAATATTCGTAAATCGACTTTTACGAAGTTCTACGTATTCGCGAATATGGTGCTATACTATATGAATGCACAGGCCTTTGCCTCTCTGTTCTGGGGACAAGTGTAGATATTTGCATTTGCGTTAATAAAATCGCCTTACGAAGATTCGCAGCTCAATTCAATCACTAATGTATGAATGCAAAGCCCTTTGCCTCTGTTCTGGGACAAGTGTAGATATTCGCATGTGCGCTAATAAAATCGCCTTACGAAGATTCGCAACTCAATTCACTAATGTATGAATGCAAAGCCCTTTGCCTCTGTTCTGGGACGTGCCGATATTCGCATGTGCGCTAATAAAATCGCCTTACGAAGATTCGCGCCTCAATCACTTTCTAGGCAATGTGAGTAAGATCTGAGCTGTTGGACCTTTGGGAAACAATCAATTATATGTGTACTGTAATTTTGTGGGGGGGGGGGGGGAAACAAAAAACGAATATTCGTTTTTACGAATATATAGCACTATATTCGAAATATTCGCGAAATCGCGAAGTTGCGATATTCGCGAAAAAAATTTGCTTTTCGAATATTCGCGCTCAACACTACCCAGCACCCAGGCAGAGGAGAGAGGTCCCGTAACAGAGAATCTGGCTTCATGTCAGCAGAGAATCAGTCTTCATATCATAGCAGAGAATCAGGCTTCACGTCACCCACCACTGCAACAGTCAATTGTCATAAATTTAGGCCCAGCACCCAGGCAGAGGAGAGAGCTCCCGTAACAGAGGATCTGGCTTCATGTCAGCAGAGAATCAGTCTGCATGTCATAGCAGAGAATG
Organism: Bufo gargarizans; assembly: GCF_014858855.1. NCBI lineage: Eukaryota > Metazoa > Chordata > Amphibia > Anura > Bufonidae > Bufo > Bufo gargarizans. The sequence goes on from NC_058080.1 coordinate 197,589,210, forward strand.
AGGCTTCACGTCACCCACCACTGCAACAGTCCATTGGCATATATTTAGGCCTAGCACACAGGCAGAGCAGAGAGGTCCCGTAACAGACAATCTGGCTTCATGTCAGCAGAGAATCAGTCTGCATGTCATAGCAGAGAATGAGGCTTCACGTCACCCACCACTGCAACAGTCCATTGGCATATATTTAGGCCTAGCACACAGGCAGAGCAGAGAGGTCCCGTAACAGACAATCTGGCTTCATGTCAGCAGAGAATCAGTCTGCATGTCATAGCAGAGAATGAGGCTTCACGTCACCCACCACTGCAACAGTCCATTGGCATATATTTAGGCCTAGCACACAGGCAGAGCAGAGAGGTCCCGTAACAGACAATCTGGCTTCATGTCAGCAGAGAATCAGTCTGCATGTCATAGCAGAGAATGAGGCTTCACGTCACCCACCACTGCAACAGTCCATTGGCATATATTTAGGCCTAGCACACAGGCAGAGCAGAGAGGTCCCGTAACAGACAATCTGGCTTCATGTCAGCAGAGAATCAGTCTGCATGTCATAGCAGAGAATGAGGCTTCACGTCACCCACCACTGCAACAGTCCATTGGCATATATTTAGGCCTAGCACACAGGCAGAGCAGAGAGGTCCCGTAACAGACAATCTGGCTTCATGACAGCAGAGAATCAGTCTGCATGTCATAGCAGAGAATGAGGCTTCACGTCAGCCACCACTGCAACAGTCCATTGGCATATATTTAGGCCTAGCACACAGGCAGAACAGAGAGGTCCCGTAACAGACAATCTGGCTTCATGACAGCAGAGAATCAGTCTGCATGTCATAGCAGAGAATCAGGCTTCACGTCAGCCACCACTGCAACAGTCCATTGTCATAAATTTAGGCCCAGCACCCAGGCAGAGGAGAGAGGTCCCGTAACAGAGAATCTGGCTTCATGTCAGCAGAGAATCAGTCTTCATATCATAGCAGAGAATCAGGCTTCACGTCACCCACCACTGTAAGAGTCAATTTTCTTAAATTTAGGCCCAGAACCCAGGCAGAGGAGAAAGGTCCCGTAACAGACAATCTGGCTTCATGTCAGCAGAGAATCAGTCTTCATATCATAGCAGAGAATCAGGCTTCACGTCACCCACCACTGCAACAGTCAATTTTCATAAATTTAGGCCCAGAACCCAGGCAGAGGAGAAAGGTCCCGTAACAGACAATCTGGCTTCATGTCAGCAGAGAATCAGTCTTCATATCATAGCAGAGAATCAGGCTTCACGTCACCCACCACTGCAACAGTCAATTGTCATAAATTTAGGCCCAGCACCCAGGCAGAGGAGAGAGCTCCCGTAACAGAGGATCTGGCTTCATGTCAGCAGAGAATCAGTCTGCATGTCATAGCAGAGAATGAGGCTTCACGTCACCCACCACTGCAACAGTCCATTGGCATATATTTAGGCCTAGCACACAGGCAGAGGAGAGGTTCATTCAACTTTGGGTAGCCTCGCAATATAATGGTAAAATGAAAATAAAAATAGGATTGAATGAGGAAGTGCCCTGGAGTCCAATAATATATGGTTATGGGGAGGTAGTTAATGTCTAATCTGGACAAGGGACGGACAGGTCCTGTGGGATCCATGCCTGGTTCATTTTTATGAACGTCAGCTTGTCCACATTGGCTGTAGACAGGCGGCTGCGTTTGTCTGTAATGACGCCCCCTGCCGTGCTGAATACACGTTCAGACAAAACGCTGGCTGCCGGGCAGGCCAGCACCTCCAAGGCATAAAAGGCTAGCTCTGGCCACGTGGACAATTTAGAGACCCAGAAGTTGAATGGGGCCGAACCATCAGTCAGTACGTGGAGGGGTGTGCACACGTACTGTTCCACCATGTTAGTGAAATGTTGCCTCCTGCTAACACGTTGCGTATCAGGTGGTGGTGCAGTTAGCTGTGGCGTGTTGACAAAAGTTTTCCACATCTCTGCCATGCTAACCCTGCCCTCAGAGGAGCTGGCCGTGACACAGCTGCCTTGGCGACCTCTTGCTCCTCCTCTGCCTTGGCCTTGGGCTTCCACTTGTTCCCCTGTGACATTTGGGAATGCTCTCAGTAGCGTGTCTACCAACGTGCGCTTGTACTCGCGCATCTTCCTATCACGCTCCAGTGCAGGAAGTAAGGTGGGCACATTGTCTTTGTAGCGTGGATCCAGCAGGGTGGCAACCCAGTAGTCCGCACAGGTTAAAATGTGGGCAACTCTGCTGTCGTTGCGCAGGCACTGCAGCATGTAGTCGCTCATGTGTGCCAGGCTGCCCAGGGATAAGGACAAGCTGTCCTCTGTGGGAGGCGTATCGTCATCGTCCTGCCTTTCCCCCCAGCCACGCACCAGTGATGGACCCGAGCTGCGTTGGGTGCCACCCCGCTGTGACCATGCTTCATCCTCATCCTCCTCCACCTCCTCCTCATCCTCGTCCTCCTCGTCCTCCAGTAGTGGGCCCTGGCTGGCCACATTTGTACCTGGCCTCTGCTGTTGCCAAAAACCTCCCTCTGAGTCACTTCGAAGAGACTGGCCTGAAAGTGCTAAAAATGACCCCTCTTCCTCCTCCTCCTCCTCCTCCTCCTGGGCCACCTCCTCTTCCATCATCGCCCTAAGTGTTTTCTCAAGGAGACATAGAAGTGGTATTGTAACGCTGATAACGGTGTCATCGCCACTGGCCATGTTGGTGGAGTACTCGAAACAGCGCAACAGGGCACACAGGTCTCGCATGGAGGCCCAGTCATTGGTGGTGAAGTGGTGCTGTTCTGTAGTGCGACTGACCCGTGCGTGCTGCAGCTGAAACTCCACTATGGCCTGCTGCTGCTCGCACAGTCTGTCCAGCATGTGCAAGGTGGAGTTCCACCTGGTGGGCACGTCGCATATGAGGCGGTGAGCGGGAAGGCCGAAGTTACGCTGTAGCGCAGACAGGCGAGCAGCAGCAGGATGTGAACGCCGGAAGCGCGAACAGACGGCCCGCACTTTATGCAGCAGCTCTGACATGTCGGGGTAGTTGTGAATGAACTTCTGCACCACCAAATTCAGCACATGCGCCAAGCAAGGGATGTGCGTCAAATTGGCTAGTCCCAGAGCTGCAACGAGATTTCGCCCATTATCACACACCACCAGGCCGGGCTTGAGGCTCACCGGCAGCAACCACTCGTCGGTCTGTTGTTCTATACCCCGCCACAACTCCTGTGCGGTGTGGGGCCTGTCCCCCAAACATATGAGTTTCAGAATGGCCTGCTGACGTTTACCCCGGGCTGTGCTGAAGTTGGTGGTGAAGGTGTGTGGCTGACTGGATGAGCAGGTGGAAGAAGAGGAGGAGGAAGCCGAGAAGGAGGAGGTGGCAACAGGAGGCAAAGAATGTTGCCCTGCGATCCTTGGCGGCGGAAGGACGTGCGCCAAACAGCTCTCCGCCTGGGGCCCAGCTGCCACTACATTTACCCAGTGTGCAGTTAGGGAGATATAGCGTCCCTGGCCGTGCTTACTGGTCCACGTATCTGTGGTTAGGTGGACCTTGCTACAGATGGCGTTGCGCAGTGCACACTTGATTTTATGGGATACTTGGTTGTGCAGGGAAGGCACGGCTCTCTTGGAGAAGTAGTGCCGGCTGGGAACAACATACTGTGGGACAGCAAGCGACATGAGCTGTTTGAAGCTGTCTGTGTCCACCAGCCTAAATGACAGCATTTCATAGGCCAGTAGTTTAGAAATGCTGGCATTCAGGGCCAGGGATCGAGGGTGGCTAGGTGGGAATTTACGCTTTCTATCAAATGTTTGTGAGATGGAGAGCTGAACGCTGGCGTGTGACATGGTTGAGACGCTTGGTGACGGAGGTGGTGGTGGTGGTGTTGGTGGTACATCCCCTGTTTGCTGGGCGGCAGGTGCCAACGTTCCTCCAGAGGCGGAGGAAGAGGCCGAGGCGGCAGCAGCAGAATAGGCCGAGGCGGCAGCAGCAGAAGAGGTAGCAGGGGGAGCCTGAGTGACTTCCTTGGTTTTAAGGTGTTTACTCCACTGCAGTTCATGCTTTGCATGCAGGTGCCTGGTCATGCAGGTTGTGCTCAGGTTCAGAACGTTAATGCCTCGCTTCAGGCTCTGATGGCACAGCGTGCAAACCACTCGGGTCTTGTCGTCAGCACATTGTTTGAAGAAGTGCCATGCCAGGGAACTCCTTGAAGCTGCCTTTGGGGTGCTCGGTCCCAGATGGCGGCGGTCAGTAGCAGGCGGAGTCTCTTGGCGGCGGGTGTTCTGCTTTTGCCCACTGCTCCCTCTTTTGCTACGCTGTTGGCTCGGTCTCACCACTGCCTCTTCCTCCGAACTGTGAAAGTCAGTGGCACGACCTTCATTCCATGTGGGGTCTAGGACCTCATCGTCCCCTGCATCGTCTTCCACCCAGTCTTGATCCCTGACCTCCTGTTCAGTCTGCACACTGCAGAAAGACGCAGCAGTTGGCACCTGTGTTTCGTCATCATCAGAGACATGCTGAGGTGGTATTCCCATGTCCTCATCATCAGGAAACATAAGTGGTTGTGCGTCAGTGCATTCTATGTCTTTCACCGCTGGGGAAGGGCTAGGTGGATGCCCTTGGGAAACCCTGCCAGCGGAGTCTTCAAACAGCATAAGAGACTGCTGCATAACTTGAGGCTGAGACAGTTTCCCTGGTATGCATGGGGGTGATGTGACAGACTGATGGGGTTGGTTTTCAGGCGCCATCTGTGCGCTTTCTGCAGAAGACTGGGTGGGAGATAATGTGAACGTGCTGGATCCACTGTCGGCCACCCAATTGACTAATGCCTGTACCTGCTCAGGCCTTACCATCCTTAGAACGGCATTGGGCCCCACCATATATCGCTGTAAATTCTGGCGGCTACTGGGACCTGAAGTAGTTGGTACACTAGGACGTGTGGATGTGGCAGAACGGCCACGTCCTCTCCCAGCACCAGAGGGTCCACTAACACCACCACGACCATGTCCACGTCCGCGTCCCTTACTAGATGTTTTTCTCATTGTTATGGTTCACCACAACAACAAATATATTATTTGGCCCAATGTATTGTATTCAAATTCAGCGGGATATAAATTTGAGGCCTAGTATTTAGGCGCTGGGTGACCGGTATGGATTTAGTGACAGAATTAGACTTGGAAATGCACAGAAGCGTGTGTGTGTGAAGTTATTCTGAATGACCCAATGTGCACCTTGAATATTATATACCCTTTTAGGGATAGATTTCAAATAGCTCTGATATAGCAGAAACCACTAAATTATGAAATTGCTAAATTGGGAATTGTACTTCAACCCAGAACAAAAAATGTGCTTTGACGGACACTAAATATCTTGCCCAGCAACAACAGTACAACGGTGGGTAACGAGAGATTTAGAGGGAATTAAATTTGAGGCCTAGTATTTAGGCGCTGGGTCACCGGTATGGATTTAGTGACAGAATTAGACTTGGAAATACACAGTAGCGGGTGTGTGTGAAGTTATTCTGAATGACCCTATGTGCACCTTCAATATTATATACCCTTTTAGGGATAGATTTCAAATAGCTCTGATATAGCAGAAACCACTAAATTATGAAATTGCTAAATTGGGAATTGTACTTCAACCCAGAACAAAAAATGTGCTTTGACGGACACTAAATATCTTGCCCAGCAACAACAGTACAGCGGTGGGTAACGAGAGATTTAGAGGGAATTAAATTTGAGGCCTAGTATTTAGGCGCTGGGTCACCGGTATGGATTTAGTGACAGAATTAGACTTGGAAATGCACAGAAGCGTGTGTGTGAAGTTATTCTGAATGACCCAATGTGCACCTTCAATATTATATACCCTTTTTGGGATAGATTTCAAATAGCTCTGATATAGCAGGAACCACTAAATTATGAAATTGCTAAATTGGGAATTGTACTTCAACCCAGAACAAAAAATGTGCTTTGACGGGCACTAAATAACTTTCCCAGCTACAACAGGACAACGGTAACGAGAGATTTAGAGGGATTTAAATTTGAGGCCTAGTATTTAGGCGCTGGGTGACAGGTATGGGTTTAGTGACAGAATTAGACTTGGAAATACACAGTAGCGGGTGTGTGTGAAGTTATTCTGAATGACCCTATGTGCACCTTCAATATTATATACCCTTTTAGGGATAGATTTCAAATAGCTCTGATATAGCAGAAACCACTAAATTATGAAATTGCTAAATTGGGAATTGTACTTCAACCCAGAACAAAAAATGTGCTTTGACGGACACTAAATATCTTGCCCAGCAACAACAGTACAGCGGTGGGTAACGAGAGATTTAGAGGGAATTAAATTTGAGGCCTAGTATTTAGGCGCTGGGTCACCGGTATGGATTTAGTGACAGAATTAGACTTGGAAATACACAGTAGCGGGTGTGTGTGAAGTTATTCTGAATGACCCTATGTGCACCTTCAATATTATATACCCTTTTTGGGATAGATTTCAAATAGCTCTGATATAGCAGGAACCACTAAATTATGAAATTGCTAAATTGGGAATTGTACTTCAACCCAGAACAAAAAATGTGCTTTGACGGGCACTAAATAACTTTCCCAGCTACAACAGGACAACGGTAACGAGAGATTTAGAGGGATTTAAATTTGAGGCCTAGTATTTAGGCGCTGGGTGACAGGTATGGGTTTAGTGACAGAATTAGACTTGGAAATACACAGTAGCGGGTGTGTGTGAAGTTATTCTGAATGACCCTATGTGCACCTTCAATATTATATACCCTTTTTGGGATAGATTTCAAATAGCTCTGATATAGCAGAAACCACTAAATTATGAAATTGCTAAATTGGGAATTGTACTTCAACCCAGAACAAAAAATGTGCTTTGACGGACACTAAATATCTTGCCCAGCAACAACAGTACAGCGGTGGGTAACGAGAGATTTAGAGGGAATTAAATTTGAGGCCTAGTATTTAGGCGCTGGGTCACCGGTATGGATTTAGTGACAGAATTAGACTTGGAAATACACAGTAGCGGGTGTGTGTGAAGTTACTCTGAATGACCCTATGTGCACCTTCAATATTATATACCCTTTTTGGGATAGATTTCAAAGAGCTCTGATATAGCAGGAACCACTAAATTATGAAATTGCTAAATTGGGAATTGTATTTCAACCCAGAACAAGAAATGTGCTTGAACGGACACTAAATAACTCGCCCAGCTACAGCACTAGGGACAGATTTAGCTGGATATAAATTTGAGGCCTAGTATTTAGGCGCTGGGTGACAGGTATGGGTTTAGTGACAGAATTAGACTTGGAAATACACAGTAGCGGGTGTGTGTGAAGTTATTCTGAATGACCCTATGTGCACCTTCAATATTATATACCCTTTTAGGGATAGATTTCAAATAGCTCTGATATAGCAGAAACCACTAAATTATGAAATTGCTAAATTGGGAATTGTACTTCAACCCAGAACAAAAAATGTGCTTTGACGGACACTAAATATCTTGCCCAGCAACAACAGTACAGCGGTGGGTAACGAGAGATTTAGAGGGAATTAAATTTGAGGCCTAGTATTTAGGCGCTGGGTCACCGGTATGGATTTAGTGACAGAATTAGACTTGGAAATACACAGTAGCGGGTGTGTGTGAAGTTATTCTGAATGACCCTATGTGCACCTTCAATATTATATACCCTTTTTGGGATAGATTTCAAATAGCTCTGATATAGCAGGAACCACTAAATTATGAAATTGCTAAATTGGGAATTGTACTTCAACCCAGAACAAAAAATGTGCTTTGACGGGCACTAAATAACTTTCCCAGCTACAACAGGACAACGGTAACGAGAGATTTAGAGGGATTTAAATTTGAGGCCTAGTATTTAGGCGCTGGGTGACAGGTATGGGTTTAGTGACAGAATTAGACTTGGAAATACACAGTAGCGGGTGTGTGTGAAGTTATTCTGAATGACCCTATGTGCACCTTCAATATTATATACCCTTTTTGGGATAGATTTCAAATAGCTCTGATATAGCAGAAACCACTAAATTATGAAATTGCTAAATTGGGAATTGTACTTCAACCCAGAACAAAAAATGTGCTTTGACGGACACTAAATATCTTGCCCAGCAACAACAGTACAGCGGTGGGTAACGAGAGATTTAGAGGGAATTAAATTTGAGGCCTAGTATTTAGGCGCTGGGTCACCGGTATGGATTTAGTGACAGAATTAGACTTGGAAATACACAGTAGCGGGTGTGTGTGAAGTTACTCTGAATGACCCTATGTGCACCTTCAATATTATATACCCTTTTTGGGATAGATTTCAAAGAGCTCTGATATAGCAGGAACCACTAAATTATGAAATTGCTAAATTGGGAATTGTATTTCAACCCAGAACAAGAAATGTGCTTGAACGGACACTAAATAACTCGCCCAGCTACAGCACTAGGGACAGATTTAGCTGGATATAAATTTGAGGCCTAGTATTTAGGCGCTGGGTGACCGGTATGGATTTAGTGACAGAATTAGACTGGGATATGGCCAAAAAATGAACAGACTATTGCTGGTTAAATGCACTTGGTGTGACAGCTTCACCCTGATGTAGGCTTTAGCCAAAAAACAACCACACCATTGAGGGTTAAATGCACTTGGTGACAGGCGCAGCTTGCCCCTGATTTTGTATATGGCCAAAAAATGAACAGACTATTGCTGGTTAAATGCACTTGGTGTGACAGCTTCACCCTGATGTAGGCTTTAGCCAAAAAACAACCACACCATTGAGGGTTAAATGCACTTGGTGACAGGCGCAGCTTGCCCCTGATTTTGTATATGGCCAAAAAATGAACAGACTATTGCTGGTTAAATGCACTTGGTGTGACAGCTTCACCCTGATGTAGGCTTTAGCCAAAAAACAACCACACCATTGAGGGTTAAATGCACTTGGTGACAGGCGCAGCTTGCCCCTGATTTTGTATATGGCCAAAAAATGAACAGACTATTGCTGGTTAAATGCACTTGGTGTGACAGCTTCACCCTGATGTAGGCTTTAGCCAAAAAACAACCACACCATTGAGGGTTAAATGCACTTGGTCGCAGCTTGTGCTGGCGCACCACAAGACACAAAATGGCCGCCGATCACCCCAGAAAAATGAGACTGACAAACGGTCTGTGCAGCCTAAAAACAGTGAGCAATTGAGGATCAGCAGCTCAATGATCCACAGCTGCAGATCGATCAGTTAATCAAGTCCTTTGGAGGAGTTAATCTGCCTAATCTCGCCCTACTGTCGCAGCCGCAACCTCTCCCTACGCTAATCAGAGCAGAGTGACGGGCGGCGCTATGTGACTCCAGCTTAAATAGAGGCTGGGTCACATGGTGCTCTGGCCAATCACAGCCATGCCAATAGTAGGCATGGCTGTGATGGCCTCTTGGGGCAAGTAGTATGACGCTTGTTGATTGGCTGCTTTGCAGCCTTTCAAAAAGCGCCAAGAAAGCGTCACAAAAGCGCGAAGAAAGCGACGAACACCGAACCCGAACCCGGACTTTTACGAAAATGTCCGGGTTCGGGTCCGTGTCACGGACACCCCAAAATTCGGTACGAACCCGAACTATACAGTTCGGGTTCGCTCATCCCTAGTTTTAATGTGTCCATGTTCTGAGAGCTATAGTTATTTTTTATTTTTTGAGAGATTTTCTTATGTAGGGGCTCATTTTTTGCGGGATTTGGTGACGGTTTTATTGGTACCATTTTGTGGGACATACGCCTTTTTGATCACTTGGTGTTGCACTTTTTGTGATGTAAGGTGACAAAAATTGCTTGTTTTGACACATTTTTTTTTTTTTTACGGTGTTCACTCGAGGGTTTAGGTCATGTGATATTTTTATAGAGCTGTTTTTTACAGACGCGGCAATTGCTAATATGTATGCTTTTGTTTATTTATTTCACTTTAACAAAATAATAGCATTTTTTAAACCAAAAAAAAATTGTTTTAGTGTCTCCATGTTCTAAGAGCTATAGTTTTTTTTATTTTTTTAAGATTTTCTTATGTAGGGGCTCATTTTTTGCGGGATGAGGTAACGGTTTTATTGGTACCATTTTGTGGGACATACGCCTTTTTGATCACTTGGTGTTGTTTTTTGTGATGTAAGGTGACAAAAATGTTTTTTTTTTACAGTTTTTTTTTATGGTGTTTATTGGACTGGGTCAATTATGTGATATATTTATAGAGCCGACTGTCACGGACGCGGCAATACCAAATATGTCTATTTTATTTTATTGTTTCTATTTTTAACATTTTTTTTTATTCCTTACTCATTCATTTTTCTTTTTTTTTTTTAACACTTTATTTTTTTATTTTTTATATTAAACTTTTCGTCCCCCATAAGGTCATACAAGACCTCTGGGGACATTTACTGACATAGTAACCCCAGTTACAGCAGAAATACACCCCCCATGGAGGCTGTACAGCACTATACAGCGCTGTACAGCCTTAGTGCAGGGCTGATCGAGGTCTCCGGTCTCCTGTCCCTGCGGTCACATGACCGCCGGGTCGGAACAGGAAGCGCATAGCGCTTCCTGCTCTGCATGCACAGCGCTCGGTGAGCTCTGTGTATGCAGTGATCCAGAAGGCAGGGACACCTGGGCACTGTCCCTGCCTTCTCTCTGGGTTGCCCTGCTGTCACTGACTACGGGCAACCCGATCAGCAGCTGCACGAATGGAACGTCCATTCAGAAATATAGAACCACCTCCCGGACGTTTATAGTCTATGGGTGGATGGGAGGTGGTTAAAGAGCTTGTCCGGTCCCAAAATCAAAATTATTTTTATGTGCTCCTAACACCCCTCACCATGCATACATATGCCCCCAATACCTGTTTTTCATGTCTGAGCTTTCCTTCCCCCCTGGAAGACATCACATTATCCTGGCAAATCTGTTTACTTTCTCTCCTTCGTTTTGTTCAATACATAACTTAATTGATACACAAGCCTGGCTGCAATGCACAGTGATGAGTCACAGGCTGGCCACGCCCCCATACTGCTCTGTCTGCAGCAGCTACACCATCTATAACTCATGTGTCTCTCTTTCTACAGCCAGACATGAATCTACTTCTCACTCAGTGTCTAAATTCCATTACTGACTGTCCACGGCCTCTGCCCTCACATGTGTATCTAATCCTACCCTGTGAGATACAGCCTGCTGAGCTGTGTATCTAATCCCATCACTGACCATCTGCAGGCTCTTCCCTCACCATCTCCAGAGTGTGAAAAACTGCTTGAATCAGCAAGCGTATCCAAACACATCTGTATCTAATCCTATCCTATATGTGTGCCTGATACACATCCTGTTGTGTGTGATACTGCCTGCTGAAGTGTATTTCTAATCCTATCTTCTATGATACAGCGTGCTAAAATGTGTATCTAATTCCATCTTTTATGATGCTGCCTGCTGAGCGCTGTATCCAGGGGCTGACTGGCAACTTTTGGCCCAGGGGGCAAGTAACACCCAGAGGCCCACTGAGCCCCCCTCGTGCTTTCCCATTTCCCCTGCCTCCTCCTGACCCCCCCCCCCCCTTGCCACTTTCTTCAGCCATGTAAATTCCAACACAGGAAAACAAAATAAACTAGGAATGCTCCGATATATCGGTCGCCGAAACATATCAGCCGAAAATGGAATTTTTGGTATAATGCCGAAAGTGTCATTTTCTGGCTGATACAGTGTTGCATCCGTGTATTCTCTCCTCCCCGCTGGGCGCTGCTCTGTGTCCCCCCCGCCATGACACTTGATGACTTTTGCAGAAGAAACTGTATATTGTGGGGCACAGTGTAGGCTATATGTGTATAAAAAACATATTCCATATGAAAACTTACAATTACTTGGCTTGACCCTTGGGGATCTCAGACACCTCCACACTTTGGCCGGGGGCTCGGCGGAGCTGATGTGTTTTATCCTAATGAGAAAAATTTCATAATAAGGATTTGGAGAAGAGGCAGAGGGATAGCAGAGCAGGGAGAGGCTGGTGCTGCTACTAGGGGGTCATACCATGGGGGAGTAATAAAGCCCACCATAATGCCCCCCCCCCAGTAGAAATAATTCTCCTTATAATAGTGCAAAAAATACTTCCTTGTAATGTCCCCAATTGAGCTAATGTCCCCATAGTGCCCCCTATAATGTGCCAGTAGCCATAGGCCCCCCCATATAATGTGCCAGTAGCCATAGGCCCCCCATATAATGTGCCAGTAGCCATAGCCCCCCATATAATGTGCCAGTAGCCAGATAGTGCCCCCCTATAATGTGCCAGTAGCCATAGGCCCCCCTATAATGTGCCAGTAGCCATAGGCCCCCCATAATGTGCCAGTAGCCATAGCCCCCCCTATAATGTGCCAGTAGCCATAGCCCCCCCATTTAATGTGCCAGTAGCCATAGGCCCCCCTATAATGTGCCAGTAGCCATAGCCCCCCATATAATGTGCCAGTAGCCATAGGCCCAGCACTATAATGTGCCAGTAGTCAGATAGTGCCCCCCTATAATGTGCCAGTAGCCATATGCCCCCTATAATGTGCCAGTAGCCAGATAGTGCCCCCCTATAATGTGCCAGTAGCCATAGGCCCCCCTATAATGTGCCAGTAGCCATAGCCCCCCCCCCTATAATGTGCCAGTAGCCATAGCCCCCCCCTATAATGTGCCAGTAGCCAGATAGGGCCCCCCTATAAAGTGCCAGTAGCCAGATAGGGCCCCCCTATAATGTGCCAGTAGCCAGATAGGAACCCCCCCTATAATGTGCCAGTAGCCAGATAGGAACCCCCCCCCCTATAATGTGCCAGTAGCCAGATAGGAACCCCCCCCTATAATGTGCCAGTAGCCAGATAGGAACCCCCCCTATAATGTTCCAGTAGCCAGATAGGAACCCCCCCCTATAATGTGCCAGTAGCCAGATAGGAACCCCCCCCCCCCTATAATGTGCCAGTAGCCAGATAGGAACCCCCCCTATAATGTGCCAGTAGCCAAATAGGAACCCCCCCTATAATGTGCCAGTAGCCAGATAGGAACCCCCCCTATAATGTGCCAGTAGCCAGATAGGAACCCCCCCCCCCCCCTATAATGTGCCAGTAGCCAGATAGGAACCCCCCCTATAGTGTGCCAGTAGCCAGATAGGAACCCCCCCCCCCCCTATAATGTGCCAGTAGCCAGATAGGAACCCCCCCTATAATGTGCCAGTAGCCAGATAGGAACCCCCCCCCTATAATGTGCCAGTAGCCAGATAGGAACCCCCCCTATAATGTGCCAGTAGCCAGATAGGAACCCCCCCATAATGTGCCAGTAGCCAGATAGGGGCCCTATCAGTGACAGAAAAATTAATAAATGGAGTCAGTCAGACTTATACTTACCTCCTCGAGCACCTTCACTGAATCACCCCCGTCCCGCCTCCAGTGCTGCTGATGTCTTTACGGCAGCGCAGCGGCTTAGTCAGGCAGCGCGATGATGTCATCGCGCCGCCTGCGCCGGTCCGGCGGCCTCTCTGATTGGCTGCCGGCAGCACACCTCCCTTTCTCCCTCCGCAGTCCGGAGCCGCTGGTAAATTAGTAACAGCGGCGGCGGAGGCAGTGCGCTTAGTGACAGTCTGATTCCGGCCTGGCCGGCCGGGACAGTGAGGCAACAGAGAGGCCTGGGGGGCAATTGCCCCCCTGCCCCCCGGCCCAGTCCGCCCCTGGCTGTATCTAATCCCATTTTGTATGACACAGCCTGCTGAGTGGTGTATCTAATCCTATCTTGTATGATCCTGCCGGCTGAGCTGTGTATCTAAACCCCTTATGCACACGACCGTATCCATTTTGTGATCCACATTTTTTGCACTCCCATTGACTTCTATGGATTTGAGGTCCTCATTTTGAAGACCAGAATAGGACATGTTCTGTCTTTACTGGAACTGACATACGGATGTAAAAAACACACTGATGACGTCCATTTGCTTTCCACATCCGTATGCCAGTTCTGTGAAAGATAGAACATGTCCTATTCTGGTCCTCATAATGCAGATCTAAAACCCATAGAACTCAATAGGACTGCAAAAATATGTGAATCGCACATGGACAGTAACCTTATTTAGTGGATCCGCGACTTGCAGACCGCAAAACAGATACTGTTCTGTCTATGAGCCCTATCACTTATACTCAGCGCCCATAAAAGTGACATCCACAGTGCCCCCATAACAGTGAGGTCCACAGTGCCCCCATAACAGTGAGGTCCACAGTTCCCCCATAACAGTGACATCCACAGCGCCCCCATAACAGTGATGTCCACAGCGCCCCTATAACAGTGACATCCACGGCGCCCCCTTAACAGTGACATCAATGGCGCCCCTATAACAGTGACATCCACGGCAGCCCCATAACAGTAAAATCCACAGTGCCCCATAACAGTGACATCCACAGTGCCCCCATAACAGTGACATCCACAGCGCACCCATAACAGTGACATCCACAGTGCCCTCATAACAGTGTTATACACAGTGCCCCAATAACAGTGACATCCACAGTGCCCCCACTATGCCATGCAGTGCCCCCTTGTTTGCCATCCAGTGCCCCTGTTTGCCATCACTTGCCCCTTTTGGGCCATCCAGTTCCCTCACTGTGCAATCCAGTGCACTCATTGTGCCATGCAGTGCCCACTTGTTTGCCATCTAGTGCCCCATATTTGCCATCCAGTGCCAACCTTGTGCAATTCACTGACCCCCTTGTGCCATCCAGTTCCCGCAATGTGCCATCCAGTGCCTCTGTTTGCCATGCATTGCCCACTTGTGCCATCTAAATTTTCCCATTGTGCCATCCATTGCCCCCTTGTGCCATCCATTTCCCCTCACTGTGCCATCCATTACCCCATGGGGCCATCCAGTGCTCCTTGTTTGCCATCTAGTACCCCCTTGTGCCATCCAGTGCCCCCTTGTTCAATTCACTAACCCACTTGTGCCATCCAGTTCCCTTAATGTGCCATCCAGTGCCCCTGTTTGCCATGCATTGCCCCCTTGTGCCATCTAATGTTCTATTGTGCCATCCATTGCCCCCTTGTGCCATCCCATTCCCCCATTGTAGCATCCATTACTCCCCTTGTGCCATCCAGTGCCCTCATTGTGTTATGCAGTGTCCCCTTGTTTGCCATCCAGTGCCAGTTTGCCATCCAGTTCCCCCTTGTTCCATTCATTGACCCCCTTGTGCCATCCAGTTCCCCTATTGTGCCATCCAGTTCCCCTATTGTGCCATCTATTGCCCCCTTGTGCAATCCATTGCCCCCTTGTGCCATCCATTTCCCCTCACTGTGCCATCTATTACCCCATGGGGCCATCCAGTGCTCCTTGTTTGCCATCTAGTACCCCCTTGTGCCATCCAGTGCCCCCTTGTGCAATTCACTAACCCACTTGTGCCATCCAGTGCCCCTTTTTGCCATGCATTGCCCCCTTGTGCCATCTAATTTCCCATTGTGCCATCCATTGCCCCCTTGTGCCATCCCATTCCCCCATTGTAGCATCCATTACTCCCCTTGTGCCATCCAGTGCCCTCATTGTGTTATGCAGTGTCCCCTTGTTTGCCATCCAGTGCCAGTTTGCCATCCAGTTCCCCCTTGTTTCATTCATTGACCCCCTTGTGCCATCCAGTAACCTCAATGTGCCATCTAGTGCCCCTGCTTGCCATCCAGTGCCTCCGTGGGCCATCTAGTGTCCCATTGTGTCCTCCAGTGCCCCATTTGTGCCATCAATTGACCTCCTTGTGCCATCCAGTTTCCCCATTGTGCCATCCATTGCCCACTTGTGCCATCCATTGCCCCCTTGTGCCATCTATTTCCCCCATTGTGCCATTACCCCATGGGGTCCAGTGCCATCCAGTGCTCCTTGTTTGCCATCCAGTACCGCCTTGTGCCATCCAGTGTCCCCTTGTGCCATCCAGTGCCCCCTTGTTTACCATCCCCCTGTGACATGCACAGTATAGCGATCAGCATGTAAGAGTGATTGAAGTATACTGTACGTGCAGTTTCCTGGACATTAATAACAGCTCTTGCAGTTAGTGTAAGACTTGAGGAACCGGGTGACAATGAGATTGAAGTCCTGCACCATGCAGGGAACATGGGTCTGCCCTCCCTGACACAGTGCAAACAAAATGCTTTTCCCGTTATCAGTAGCCATGGTTCCTATCTCAAGTTAGCTATGAGACAAACAGTTTTCAATTTCTTTATTGATGACACCAAGCAGTTCCTCCCCAGTGTGACTCCGGAGGCGGCATTGCCATCACTTGCCCCAGTTCCTGGTGTGCCTGGTCTGGAACAACACGTACCCATTGGGTTGTAAACTACATATATTGTCCTTGACCATAGTGACAACTCCATATGTCAGAGCTCACGTGAACTCTACCAGACACCGGACTGACCCTACTTCTGCTAAACATACGTGTGCAGGGCTGGTACAGCTGTTTTGGAAAAGTAATGACAGAGTGGGACTCTCCACCTTGGGTGGGCACAAACCATCAGTTCACTGAAATGTGCAGAGTCAACTACATGGAAAAAGGAGGGACTATAGTATCAACAACTTGACCAGGTGCATGTTCAGCTTCTGCACCATTGGATAAGTGCACACATAGTGTTTTAGTAATCACCTCTATGATTGATTGCTGTTGAAACAAGTGACAAGGAGTAGGAGGAGTATCAGGAGCAATAGATAACATTGAAGTTGATGGGACAGAATGACAGCTTCCTTTTGCTGATCATGTCGAGCACTGACTGCTGGACAGAGGGTATGGTCCGGTGGGAGATGCAGCGGTTGCTAGATCAGGCTGTAACACTAAATGAGTGACACGGTTTTCCCATGCCACTTTATGGTGACGCTGCATGTGTTGACGCAGGGCCATCGTGCCAACTCTAGCACCCTGACCACATCTCACCTTCTGCCCATATATCCTGAACACCACCATGTTAACATTTGAAGTAAGCCGGATTGGGGTATGCACTCTGACGCCAATAATATACAGTGGCTGGGTCAGGTAAAAGTGATAGTTCATGACGCCAATTGCAGCGTGCGCAGAGTAAAGTCACAGGGCCCTTTAAGGTGTTGTAAATCACGTACCAGGTTAGGAATGCCAGAGTGGTATAATGTCTCTGTGTGGTAATAGTAATGGTGTCAACGGTGTCTCCTAACTGGGTACGGCTGGACTCCTGGATCCTGGCTCACTTGCAAAAAAAAGAGTGTGTTGCTAGTAGGAATAATTGAGAGATTTGCAGCAATAATTGAGATCCAGACATGGAATAAAGTTCAAACTTGTCTTTACTTGATGCAGCTTTCATCCAAGTGAGATACAGGATTAGTCTGAAGTCCCAGCAGGTATTGGCAATGTGTGGCAGGAATCTATCTTCTGCTCTATCATGTGTCTGGAGCTTTTGCAGGAAAAGACGTCTGCCTAGTAGCTCTGTAATGTGGCAGGAATTTTGCTTCTGCGATATCTATCTTCTGCTGTCTTAAGGACTGACTAGCTGAGGAGGAATTTGGCTTCTCCTGGTCTATGGATGGTACTCACAGTTAACTTCAGGGGGTATGCTTCTTCCTGAAATACTGGAGGTGGCTGCTTGCTTCTACCAGCTGAGGCTGCAAGGCTCAGGCTGGAAATGATGATCCATTGTCTCAGCCAAGACAAGATCCTGGCTTGGATTACTATATCTGGAAGCTCCTACACGCACAGCCTTCCCCTAGCCGGGGTGGCTGGCACACTAACTTAACTTCCTTTCCTCCCCATGAGGCAGGACATGGGCCAGTCCACTTCTGCTCATAGAGGGGGAGCTGAACTGGAATTAAATATTCCAGTTCAGATACACTAAACTGTAGTGATGTCCTTGCTGAACACATTGCTGCCACCTGCTGGTGAACATAAAAATTACAGCAATATACATTTAAAAAGGATTAGAATGCATAATTGTGAGAAAATGACATGCAATTACACAACATGGCAATGTTAATGCCCTTAACAGGTTGTAGCGTGGTAAAAGAGTTTCGTAACACAACTCTAGGGTGTTACACATTCCTCAGTGACCACTGCATGATGCCTGTCTGACGTTGCTTTTATGAATCTGTGCACTGCTAGTGTGTTCCTCACAGGTAGTCTCTTGAGTAAGAGACAGTGTACCCATCCTGAATTTTCTGCAGATCTTCCACTTCTTCAACCCTGCTGTCTCAGGGGGAAGCTTCCACCCTGATGTCTCACGGGCATGCTGCCACCCTCTCCCCCTGATGATGCCCTCTCTTCACCCAGCTCCCACGTGCGATCGGCTGCATATACAGTACAGACCAAAAGTTTGGACACACCTTCTCATTCAAAGAGTTTTCTTTATTTTCATGACTATGAAAATTGTAGATTCACACTGAAGGCATCAAAACTATGAATTAACACATGTGGAATTATACACTTATCAAAAAAGTATGAAACAACTGAAAATATGTCATATTCTAGGTTCTTCAAAGTAGCCATCTTTTGCTTTGATTACTGCTTTGCACACTCTTGGCATTCTCTTGATGAGCTTCAAGAGGTAGTCACCTGAAATGGTCTTCCAACAGTCTTGAAGGAGTTCCCAGAGATGCTTAGCACTTGTTTGCCCTTTTGCCTTCACTCTGCGGTCCAGCTCACCCCAAACCATCTCGATTGGGTTCAGGTCTGGTGACTGTGGAGGCCTGGTCATCTGGCGCAGCACCCCATCACTCTCCTTCATGGTCAAATAGCCCTTACACAGCCTGGAGGTGTGTTTGGGGTCATTGTCCTGTTAAAAAATAAATGATGGTCCAACTAAACGCAAACCGGATGGAATAGCATGCCGCTGCAAGATGCTGTGGTAGCCATGCTGGTTCAGTATGCCTTCAATTTTGAATAAATCCCCAACAGTGTCACCAGCAAAGCACCCCCACACCATCACACCTCCTCCTCCATGCTTCACGGTGGGAACCAGGCATGTAGAGTCCATCTGTTCACCTTTTCTGCGTTGCACAAAGACACGGTGGTTGGAACCAAAGATCTCACATTTGGACTCATCAGACCAAAGCACAGATTTCCACTGGTCTAATGTCCATTCATTGCGTTCTTTAGCCCAAACAAGTCTCTTCTGCTTGTTGCCTGTCCTTACCAGTGGTTTCCTAGCAGATATTCTACCATGAAGGCATGATTCACACAGTCTCCTCTTAACAGTTGTTCTAGAGATGTGTCTGCTGCTAGAACTCTGTGTGGCATTGACCTGGTCTCTAATCTGAGCTGCTGTTAACCAGCGATTTCTGAGGCTGGTGACTCGGGTGAACTTATCCTCTGCAGCAGAGGTGACTCGGTCTTCCTTTACTGGGGCGGTCCGCATGTCAGCCAGTTTCTTTGTAGCTCTTGATGGTTTTTGTGACTGCACTTGGGGACACTTTTCAGACTGACTGACCTTCATTTCTTAAAGTAATGATGGCCACTCGTTTTTCTTTACTTAGCTGCTTTTTTCTTGCCATAATACAAATTCTTTTCTTGTGTATCCACCTGACTTCTCCACAACGCAACTGATGGTCCCAACCCCATTTATAAGGCAAGAAATCCCACTTATTAAACCTGACAGGGCACACCTGTGAAGTGAAAACCATTTCAGGTGACTACCTTTTGAAGCTCATCAAGAGAATGCCAAGAGTGTGCAAAGCAGTAATCAAAGCAAAAGGTGGCTACTTTGAAGAACCTAGAATATGACATATTTTCAGTTGTTTCACACTTTTTTGATAAGTATATAATTCCACATGTGTTATTTCATAGTTTTGATGCCTTCAGTGTGAATCTACAATTTTCATACTCATGAAAATAAAGAAAACTCTTTGAATGAGAAGGTGTGTCCAAACTTTTGGTCTGTACTGTATATATAATCGACATCTGTTTGGTCGTCACTTGTGTCACCCTCACCTGTTTCTTGCACAAGTCCCTGACCACTCGCAACATGTCCTCACATCCAACTGTCATCATCGGTAGTTGCACGCTTAGAGGACCCCGCAGTGGACCTCTACTCCAAGGCTGTGCTGGCCTGTACGGGCTGACTGGAGCCAGCGGCTGCCACAGCCAGTGGCATATATTACTTGGCTAGCAGAAGAAGCAGCAAAAGCAAGAGGCAGGTTCAGGACAGGTGATAGCACAGATGTTGTTCCTGGGCCATGCCAAATAATTAGCTACCAGGCAGTGTACAGTATATGACCAGCGATAACCAATAGTATGGATTAAAATTCCACTAGAAAATTGGGGTAGCAGGCACACTGAAACACAAACCTGTGAAGATAAAATTTTACCACTACAGTTCTGAAGCAAGAGTGCAACCTGGTGGCCTAATCACAATCTACTATTTGACCATGGCTGAATTTTATGTAAATCACATGTCAATCATCCTCACATCTACAGGTTTCTGAAAGAAGCAGGCATTTTCAGCATTAAAGCAGTGCCCTTCTATCTCAGAAAATCCCACAGTTGTCCTAAAGGAAGTACCCTAGTGAATAACTGCAAATATAAATTTGAATGTAGACAATGTCATCCTGTGCCTATTGTTGATACCAGAGATTGATGCAGAAAGTTACAAGTGGGTTTTGAAAAGTTGCTTCCTAGATTTAATAGAAGGAAGATTACAATATAAGCAAATAGTCTTCCTACTACCAGGTCTGATACTACTGTGAGCATTAGGACAATGCTGACACATTTGTATGGGCACTATAAGTAGAGATGAGCAAAGTAATCAAAAATCTAATTTGTTTTGTTACAGATTAATTTGTCACAAATCACATTCCATTGTTTATAATGGGTACAATGACAGAAAATGGCGATTGTGCGCCCCCTCCATTTAACCCATCAGATGGCACGTTCATTGCTAATCGCGGCATCTGACAGTAAATTTGAGGCGTTTCAGAGATTAATCCGGGTTGAAAAAAAACCACGCAAAATCTCGCACTGTGACGTGATCACATAATCATGCTGGCCAGGCATAGTGATGTCATCACTGATGATATTACCCTGCCTGGCCAGCACACAGACGTGGTGACGTCACATTTTCCTTAAATTCGGTGTCAATTACTTTGATTTCAATTCACTTACTATAAGGATTAACACTGCACTAAGCAATGACATATGGCACTTATACTGACATGTATGAGGTCACAACTATTGTGTATTCACTAATATGAATTTGAAGTTTACTGGATAGGCACTAATAGAACTAAACAAGTGTATGGTCAGATTTATCATCAATCCTACACTATGGCCTCTTCCATATTGTTTGCTTTCTTCTATGGGCATAGTTCAAGGGACAATGCTGTTGTGATTGTAAAGGCTACAGAATTGTATGGGAACCGTTATATTTTAAATAATATTCTATAGGTAATACTATAGGGGTGACACAATTGTACAGGCAATATTATGTGACTGGCACAATTGCATTGGCAATTTTATGTCTCTACAATAAATGTTTGTCATTAACACAACACTGTGGCCCCTTCTATATTGATTGCACTCCTTTATAGACACTGTTCAATAAACAATGCATGGAAACTGCTATGTTTATGATATAATTCTACAGGTAATATTTTAGGGTTGACATAGTTGCACAGGCAATACTATTAGCAATTTTATGTGTGTGCAATAGACGGTTTAAACATCACTATGCAGTTGATTTTCCTTTGCTGCCCTTGCTGTTCTACACAACTGTATTGGAACAAATGTATGGGTACTGTAATGGGTAATGTATTAACCTCCAGTGTGAGAACAGTCTGACACGTAAGCAGTAGTGTTGAGCGAGCATGATCGGCCGAACACCAGTTCAGTGTATTTAAATCTAATTATACCTCTATTTCTATGCAGAAGATCACTGTAAAGTGAGGGAATCCATCAGTGTGAGTCCGCGGCTTAGGAGTCCCTGCTCCGACTCCATATATAGCTATGTCCATATATGGAGTCAGTGCTTGGCGACACCCCAGTGTATTTCAATATAATTTAGCCTGTATTTCAGAAAAGTTTCTGCCGGGATCCAAACTCACGACCCTCTGCATTAGAGGCAAGGCACTTAACCACCCAGCTATAATAGCTGCATAGCCAATTACTTTAAAAAAAAAAGAAAAAAAAAGACTTCTACTGTACTGTACTCTACTCCTACTGAGACTTATACAGTAAAAGTCAATAATTATTTTATTTTTTTAAGTGACTGATTATGCAGGTATATAGTGTAGTGGTTAAAGTTCTGGCCTATGATGCAGAAGCTATGAGTTCAAATCCCATCACAAACTTTTTCAGAATTAGAGGTTAAATTAGATTTAGATATTTTATATTATTTCAAGTAATTGTAAAAAATGTATGGCACAAAATAAATGTGCAATTACTAAAAAAACTAAAAAACAACAACAAAAAAGAAAAAAAATATATATATACATATACATATTCATACTCACACATACTTCTGATATATATATATATATATATATATATATATATATATATATATATGAATGCATAAAATGTGGGAAACTACTACTGATGCTTTATCCATAATATATTTAAATATATTATAATATATTATATATTCTAAATATATAATAATATGTGTAAATATATTATGGCTAAAAACTGATATATTAGCAGAAGGACCTGGCTTTGCACGGGTATATTTCATCTATTTCATTTTATGTTTCCGTGTGTTGTAAAAAGATATAGACAGTTACCCCTATAACAGTAACCTCTACAGTACTCGCCACTTTAACAATGACCTCCACAGTGACCGCCCATTTAACAGTGACCTTCACAGTGACCGCCCCTTTAACAGTGACTTTCACAGTGACCACCTCTTTAACAGGGACAATCATAGCGCCCGCCCCTTTAATAACAGTGACCTCCACTGTGCCCGCCCATTTAATAACAGCGACCTCCACTGTGCCCGTCCCTTTAAAAACAGTGACCTCCACAGTGCCCACCCCTTTAAGCAGTAAAGAGAAAATGGCTGGGTTGTTATGGAAACCTGGAGTAAAACTGTGTTTATGGCAGTTGGGATTTGAGGAGAAACACTTGCAGGCTTGTATTGGCTAATGTGGGTCATTTTTTGGGAGTATCTCAGGAACGGTACGTCCTAGAAAGCGAATATCTCAGGAACAGTACGTCCTAGAAAGCTGAGAATCGGTCTAAAACCTTCCCGGACACCTGATGTACAGTCGTTTGGTACAGTCCAGTCGTTTGGTCACGCATAAAGAACGTCCAGACAGACGTCTAGACAGGCAGACACTCATTTTTATATATATACTAGCAGAAGGACCCAGCTTCACACGGGTATATTTCATCTATTTCATTTTATGTTTCCGTGTGGCGTAAAAAGATAGAAAGTGTCCCCCATAACAGTGACCTCTACAGTACCCGCCCCTTTAACAATGACCTCCACAGTGCCCGCCCCTTTAACAATGACTTTCACAGTGACTGCCCCTTTAACAGCGCTACAAAGAAACTGGCTCACATGCGGACCGCCCAAGGAAAGGAAGACCAAGAGTCACCTCTGCTGCGGAGGATAAGTTCATCCGAGTCACCAGCCTCAGAAACCGCAGGTTAACAGCAGCTCAGATTAGAGACCAGGTCAATGCAACACAGAGTTCTAGCAGCAGACACATCTCTAGAACAACTGTTAAGAGGAGACTGTGTGAATCAGGCCTTCATGGTAGAATATCTGCTAGGAAACCACTGCTAAGGACAGACAACAAGCAGAGGAGACTTGTTTGGGCTATAGAACCCAAGGAATGGACATTAGACCAGTGGAAATCTGTGCTTTGGTCTGATGAGTCCCAACTTGAGATCTTTAGTTCCAACCACCGTGTCTTTGTGCGACGCAGAAAAGGTGAACGGATGGACTCTACATGCCTGGTTCCCAGCGTTAAGTATGGAGGAGGAGGTGTGATGGTGTGGGTGCTTTGCTGGTGACACTGTTGGGGATTTATTCAAAATTGAAGGCATACTGAACCAACATGGCTACCACAGCATCTTGCAGCGGCATGCTATTCAAATCCGGTTTGCGTTTAGTTGGACCATCATTTATTTTTCAACATGACAATGACCCCAAACACACCTCCAGGCTGTGTAAGGGCTATTTGACCATGAAGGAGAGTGATGGGGTGCTGCGCCAGATGACCTGGCCTCCACAGTCACCGGACCTGAACCCAATCGAGATGGTTTGGGGTGAGCTGGACCGCAGAGTGAAGGCAAAAGGGCCAACAAGTGCTAAGCATCTCTGGGAACCCCTTCAAGACTGTTGGAAGACCATTTCAGGTGACTACATCTTGATACTCATCAAGTGAAATCCAAGAGTGTGCAAAGCAGTAATCAAAGAAAAAGGTGACTACTTTGAAGAACCTAGTTTCACACTTTTTGTTATGTATATAATTCCACATGTGTTAATTCATAGTTTTGATGCCTTCAGTGTGAATCTACAATTTTCATAGTCATGAAAATAAAGAAAACTCTTTGAATGAGAAGGTGTGTCCAAACTTTTGGTCTGTATTGTATATACATATATATATATATATATATATATATATATATATATACACATACATGTATGAAATCAGACAGCACTGCAAAACTTGAAAAAAAAATATATGTTTAAATTAAGTTTTGCCTCTATTTCTGAAAAAGTTTGTAACAGGAATTGAACTCACAGCTTCTGTATCACAGCCCAGAACTTTAACCACTGCACTACATAACTGCATAGCATGTAAAAAAAAAAAAAAAAAAAAAAATTATATGAGACTTCTACTGCATAGTTGTCAGTAGAAGTACAGTACAGTAGAAGTCTCATTTTTTTTTTTTTTTTTTTAGTAACTGGCTATGAGTGGTTAAAGGGAACCTGTCACCGGGATTTTGTGTATAGAGCTGAGGACATGGGCTGCTAGATGGCCGCTAGCACATCCGCAATACCCAGTCCCCATAGCTCTGTGTACTTTTATGGTGTAAAAAAAAAGATTTGATACATATGCAAATTAACCTGAGATGAGTCCTGTATGTGAGATGAGTCAGAGACAGGACTCATCTCAGGTTAATTTGCATGCGTATCAAATCGTTTTTTTTACTAAATAAAAGCACACAGAGCTATGGGGACTGGGTATTGCGGATGTGCTAGCGGCCATCTAGCAACCCATGTCCTCAGCTCTATACCCAAAATCCCAGTGACAGGTTCCCTTTAAGTGCCTTGCCTCTAATACAGAAGGTCATGAGGTCAAATCTCGGCATAAACTTTTCTGAAATACTGGCTGCATTAGATTTAAATAAACTGGGGTGTCACTAGCGTTGACTCCATATATGGACATAGCTATATATGGAATCAAAGCAATGACTCCTAAGCCGAACTAGAGTCCCGACACCCTCCCCTCTTCAGAGCAGGGGGTGCCTGGTTTAATGCTTGAGCTCTCCCATCGACTTCCTTTGTGCTCAGGTGCTCAGTAGAGCACCCGAGCATCGCAAAGTGTTCTACTAGAGCACACAAGCACTTTGGCGCTCAATCAACACTAGTAAGCAGTACTATTTGGAGCAAGTCAGGGTTGTTACCAGACCTGAGCGCCTATGGTGACGTCATTCATTTGCCTGCTTGCTTGTCAACTACAGGATAATTTGGTTATGACAATGCCACGTTGCTTTAAAATAAAAAATAAAAAATGTACTGTTTAGAATCCAAGCTAATGGAAATTAATTTTACAGCATTATAATGTATTTATTAAATGAATCAGATCTACATTTTTACATTAGACACTTGGTTGTGAAACCACCCCATTTCCAATCCATGTATTATTAAAAATACAGACACTACAATGGATTAAATGTTATCGGCCAAAATGCAATTACTTTATTTTTATCATGTCTTTCATTATTTGTGGATACAATTTATCAGAAAAAAAAAAAAAAAGCATTTCCATATTTTACAAATAATAATGACAACTGGAATAATCATTCCTTTTAAATTGTATTTCTGAAACGGAGTTGAAAACAGAGGTGTCATTTAAGAATAATAAAAGTGCATGGCATCCAAAATTCCCTTCTGGTGGAGGTGTAGATTTAATATGTGAATAAATTCATATTTTCATATAAAAATATATTAGTATGTAAAACTGAGCTGAACCTCACATTATTTCCCGCAGTGTATTAGATTCATCCTCGACTGCACTGAATTCTTCCCCATTAAGCTAGTAATATAAAAAGAATGGTTGATCTCATACTCCCCACGGCATCCGGGAGAAAGCATTTACATCACATATTGAATTTAATAGCAATACTGATTGTCTAGGTGAAGCATACAACACTTATTCTCATTAATAACTTTGTTTTATCCGGCAAAATCTAATATAGGATATTGTTTTCTGGATGTGTTACACACAATGCCATTGACGCTGCAAGCCTGCAGTACACAGCCTGTGCATGTTCAATATACAGTGAGGAACAGAAGTATTTGAAAAACCTGCGATTTTGCAAGTTCTCCCTCTGAAACCATGGTGGGGTCTGAAATTCAAATTGTAGGTGCATTCCAACTCTGAGTGACAGAATTTTAAAAATAAATTTAGGAAATCACATTGTATGATTTTTACGGAATTTATTTATCTTGCATTGCTGAACATAAGTATTTGAACACCTAAGAAAATCAGTGTTAATATTTGGTACAGATTAGTGTTGATCGAGCACCAAAGTGCTCGTGTGCTCGGGTGCGCTGGCCGAACACATCGGTGTGCCCGTGTGCGCTACCAAGCACCCAAGCACAATGGAAGTCAATGGGAGAACCGCAGGGACCCCCTGCTCGGAAGAGAAGAGAGTGTCTGGTTCACAAAAAATTGTTAGAAATTGATGGAAATTACATCAAAATGTTTTGGAAACAGCATTAAAAGAATAGCTTTATGCGTCTTGGACTCCTATTATCTATGACATACAATAAACAACCACGCAAAGGCTATATGCCAAAAGCCAGGTATATGCAAGCCATTAATCTATCCAAAAGACAGATGACATGCTGACTAAGCCTACCTTACAATGGCAGCCTTGTGCACTATGAGACATTCCAAACCATCTCTCGCCTGACTGAGAGCCAGTAAGCTTCAAAGTTACTTCAGATCTCTTATATGGCTTGGGTGGACCTGCACACCTAAATCAATATCATTAGAGAGACAAAGTTTTCATATTGTCCTAACATAATATTCATTAATCTTTCTATACAATTTTGTCATGTAAAGATTCAATTGCATAAGCATGGGCATAAAGACTCATTTTCGATCTACACTACTCATAAACAGCGCCATCTATTGGTTTCATAGTCAATTGACAAAAGTAATAGTATTGTCATAAGACTATGAAACCAATAGATAGCTGTGTTCATGAGTCATGAACACCGCCATTTATTGGTTTCATAGTCTTATGACAAGTTTATTAGTGTAGCCTTTTGCATAGAAAATTTGCGATAAAAATTTGCGATTGGAATATTCACAATCTACACTACTCATGAACAGTGCCATCTATTGGTTTCATAGTCTTATGACACGAGTAATAGTATTATCATAAGACTATGAAACCAATAGATGGTGCTGTTTATGAGTCATAAACAGCGCCATCTATTGGTTTCTTAGTCTTATAATAAGATTATTAGTAAAGCCTTTTGCATGGAAAATTAGTGATAAAAACTTGTGATTGGAATATTCATGATCTACACTACTCAAGAACACCACCATCTATTGGTTTCATAGTCTTATGACAAGAGTAATAGTATTGTAATAAGACTATGAAACCAATAGGTGGCGCTGTTCATGAGTCATTACAAGCAGGGCAGTAGTCATCAGATACACCCTAGCAAGCTTATATTACCACAGATAAAGTGCTAGAAGATGTGTGAATGATAGCAGTAATCCGATATACACCTCAGTGTTAGCGCAAGCTATTATATATAATACATGGTGTGTGGACTCTGTTGAGCAGTGTGCCCAACTTACTAGCGCCCCAACAAGATGAACAGCACCATCTATTGGTTTCATAGTCTTATGATAAGAGTAATACTCTTGTCATAAGACTATGAAACCAATCAATGGTGTTGTTCATGACACAAGGCAGATTCTGCTCATTTGAATGTCTTTCACAAATGCCTATGTTTATGCAAATACGTTTTTTTATAACAAAACTGCATAGGAAAGGTTATTGAATATTATGTTAGGACAATCAGAAAACTTGTTGTCTCCCTAATGATATTGATCTAGGTGCGCAGGTCCACCCAAGCCATCCAACAAATCTAAAGTAACTTTGAGGCTTACTGGCTCTCAATCAGATGAGAGCTGGTTTGGAATGTCTTATAGTGCACAAAGCTGCCATTGTAAGGTATGCTGACTAAGCCTGTCATCTGTCTCATGGATAGATTGATGGCTTGCATATACCTGGCTTTTGATATATAACCTTTGTGTGGTTGTCTATTGTATGTCGTAGATAATAGGAGTCTAAGACTCATTTAGCCATCCTATTAATGCTGTTTCCAAACTATTTTGATGGGGCTTCCATCAATTTAAAACCTTTTTTTTGTTGTGTCTGTGAAGGTTCTCATTTATCCAGGTCATGGTATATATCTGTAAAGAATAAATCAAGGCAACTGGACGTACTGTAGATTTCTTGAAAACGTTTTACTCGTTCTTCCAACGAGCTTTCTCAATTCTGAGTGATTGTACAAAAAATTCTGGGAATAAATATGTAACTGAATCCACATCTGGGTCAAAGGTGTTGATTCCATTATCCTAATTGGAGTCAGTAGGTGATAAAGACTTCCCAGAAAAAGGTCTCAAGACAGCATTATACGTGGCAGATAGAGTTGAGCGAACACCTGGATGTTCGGGTTCGAGAAGTTCGGCCAAACTTCCCGGAAATGTTCGGGTTCGGGATCCGAACCCGACCCGAACTTCGTCCCGAACCCGAACCCCATTGAAGTCAATGGGGACCCGAACTTTCCGGCACTAAAAAGGCTGTAAAACAGCCCAGGAAAGGGTTAAAGGGTTGCAAAAGGCAGCAACATGTAGGTAAATCCCCTGCAAACAAATGTGGATAGGGAAATGAATAAAAATAAAAATAAAATAAATAAAAATTAAACAATATCAATTGGAGAGAGGTCCCATAGCAGAGAATCAGGCTTCACGTCACCCACCACTGTAACAGTCCATTGTCATATATTTAGGCCCCGGCACCCAGGCAGAGGAGAGAGGTCCCATAACAGAGAATCAGTCTTCATGTCATAGCAGAAAATCATGCTTTACGTCACCCAACACTGGAACAGTCCATTGTCAGATATTTAGGCCCAGGCACCCAGGCAGAGGAGAGAGGTCCCATAACAGAGAATCTGGCTTCATGTCAGCAGAGAATCAGTCTTCATTTCATAGCAGAGAATCATGCTTCACGTCACCCAACACTGGAACAGTCCATTGTCAGATATTTAGGCCCAGGCACCAGGCAGAGGAGAGAGGTCCCGTAGCAGAGAATCTGGCTTCATGTCAGCAGAGAATCAGTCTTCATTTCATAGCAGAGAATCAGGCTTCACATCACCCACCACTGTAACAGTCAATTGTCATATATTTAGACCCCGGCACCCAGGCAGAGGAAAGAGGTCCCATAACAGAGAATCTGGCTTCATGTCAGCAGAGAATCAGTCTTCATGTCATAGCAGAGAATCATGCTTCACGTCACCCACCACTGGAACAGTCCATTGTCAGATATTTAGGCCCCGGCATCCAGGCAGAGGAGAGAGGTCCCGTAACAGAGAATCTGGCTTCATGTCAGCAGAGAATCACTCTTGATGTCATAGCAGAGAATCATGCTTCATGTCACCCAACACTGGAACAGTCCATTGTCAGATATTTAGGCCCAGGCAGAGGAGAGAGGTCCCATAGTAGAGAATCTGGCTTCATGTCAGCAGAGAATCAGTCTTCATGTCATAGCAGAGAATCATGCTTTACGTCACCCAACACTGGAACAGTCCATTGTCATATATTTAGGCCCAGGCACCCAGGCAGAGGAGAGAGGTCCCGTAACAGAGAATCTGGCTTCATGTCAGCACAGAATCAGTCTTCATGTCATAGCAGAGAATCAGGCTTCACGTCACCCAACATTGGAACAGTCCATTGTCATATATTTAGGCCCCGGCACCCAGACAGAGGAGAGGTTCATTCAACTTTGGGTTGCCCCGCAATATAATGGTAAAATTAAAATAAAAATAGGATTGAATGAGGAAGTGCCCTGGAGTACAATAATATATGGTTAAGGGGAGGTAGTTAATGTCTAATCTGCACAAGGGATGGACAGGTCCTGTGGGATCCATGCCTGGTTCATTTTTATGAACGTCAGCTTATCCACATTGGCTGTAGACAGGTGGCTGCGTTTGTCTGTAATGACGCCCCCTGCCGTGCTGAATACACGTTCAGACAAAACGCTGTCCGCCGGGCAGGCCAGCACCTCCAAGGCATAAAAGGCTAGCTCTGGCCACGTGGACAATTTAGAGACCCAGAAGTTGAATGGGGTCGAACCATCAGTCAGTACGTGGAGGGGTGTGCACACGTACTGTTCCACCATGTTAGTGAAATGTTGCCTCCTGCTAACACGTTGCCTATCAGGTGGTGGTGCAGTTAGCTGTGGCGTGTTGACAAAACTTTTCCACATCTCTGCCATGCTAACCCTGCCCTCAGAGGAGCTGGCCATGACACAGCTGCCTTGGCAACCTCTTGCTCCTCCTCTGCCTTGGCCTTGGGCTTCCACTTGTTCCCCTGTGACATTTGGGAATACTCTCAGTAGCGCGTCTACCAACGTGCGCTTGTACTCGCGCATCTTCCTATCACGCTCCAGTGCAAGAAGTAAGGTGGGCACATTGTCTTTGTAGCGTGGATCCAGCAGGGTGGCAACCCAGTAGTCCGCACACGTTAAAATGTGGGCAACTCTGCTGTCGTTGCGCAGGCACTGCAGCATGTAGTCGCTCATGTGTGCCAGGCTGCCCAGGGGTAAGGACAAGCTGTCCTCTGTGGGAGGCGTATCGTCATCGTCCTGCGTTTCTTCCCAGTCACGCACTAGTGATGGGCCCGAGCTGCGTTGGGTGCCACCCCGCTGTGACCATGCTTCATCCTCATCCTCCTCCACCTCCTCCTCATCCTCATCCTCATCCTCCTTGTCCTCCAGTAGTGGGCCCTGGCTGGCCACATTTGTACCTGGCCTCTGCTGTTGCAAAAACCTCCCTCTGAGTCACTTCGAAGAGACTGGCCTGAAAGTGCTAAAAATGACCCCTCTTCCTCCTCCTCCTTCTCCTCCTGGGCCACCTCCTCTTCCATCATCGCCCTAAGTGTTTTCTCAAGGAGACATAGAAGTGGTATTGTAACGCTGATCACGGCGTCATCGCCACTGGCCATGTTGGTGGAGTACTCGAAACAGTGCAACAGGACACACAGGTTTCGCATGGAGGTCCAGTCATTGGTGGTGAAGTGGTGCTGTTCCACAGTGTGACTGACCCGTGCGTGCTGCAGCTGAAACTCCACTATGGCCTGCTGCTGCTCGCACAGTCTGTCCAGCATGTGCATGGTGGAGTTCCACCTGATGGGCACGTCGCATATGAGGCGGTGAGCGGGACGGCCGAAGTTACGCTGTTGCAACGGCAGGATGTGAACGCCGGAAGCGCAAACAGACGGCCCGCACTTTATGCAGCAGCTCTGACATGTCGGGGTAGTTGTGAATGAACTTCTGCACCACCAAATTCAGCACATGCGCCAGGCAAGGGATGTGCGTCAAACCGGCTAGTCTCAGAGCTGCAACGAGATTTCGCCCATTATCGCACACCACCAGGCCGGGCTTGAGGCTCACCGGCAGCAACCACTCGTCGGTCTGTTGTTCTATACCCCACCACAACTCCTGTGCGGTGTGGGGCCTGTCCCCCAAACATATGAGTTTCAGAATGGCCTGCTGACGTTTTCCCCGGACTGTGCTGAAGTTGGTGGTGAAGGTGTGTGGCTGACTGGATGAGCAGGTGGAAGAAGAGGAGGAGGAAGCCGAGTAGGAGGAGGAGGCAACAGGAGGCAAAGAATGTTGCCCTGCGATCCTTGGCGGCGGAAGGATGCTCGCCAAACAGCTCTCAGCCTGTGGCACAGCCGCCACTACATTTACCCAGTGTGCAGTTAGGGAGATATAGCGTCCCTGGCCGTGCTTACTGGTCCACGTATCTGTGGTTAGGTGGACCTTGCCACAGATGGCGTTGCGCAGTGCACACTTGATTTTATCGGATACTTGGTTGTGCAGGGAATGCACGGCTCTCTTGGAGAAGTAGTGCCGGCTGTGAACAACATACTGTGGGACAGCAAGCGACACAAGCTGTTTGAAGCTGTCTGTGTCCACCAGCCTAAATGACAGCATTTCATAGGTCAGTAGTTTAGAAATGCTGGCATTCAGGGCCAGGGATCGAGGGTGGCTAGGTGGGAATTTACGCTTTCTCTCAAATGTTTGTGAGATGGAGAGCTGAACGCTGCCGTGTGACATGGTTGAGACACTTGGTGACGGAGGTGGTGGTGGTGTTGGTGGTACATCCCCTGTTTGCTGGGCGGCAGGTGCCAACGTTCCTCCAGAGGCGGAGGAAGAGGCCGAGGCGGCAGCAGCAGAAGAGGGCGAGGCGGCAACAGCAGGAGAGGTAGCAGGGGGAGCCTGAGTGACTTCCTTGTTTTTAAGGTGTTTACTCCACTGCAGTTCATGCTTTGCATGCAGGTGCCTGGTCATGCAGGTTGTGCTAAGGTTCAGAACGTTAATGCCTCGCTTCAGGCTCTGATGGCACAGCGTGCAAACCACTCGGGTCTTGTCGTCAGCACATTGTTTGAAGAAGTGCCATGCCAGGGAACTCCTTGAAGCTGCCTTTGGGGTGCTCGGTCCCAGATGGCGGCGGTCAGTAGCAGGGGGAGTCTCTTGGCGGCGGGTGTTCTGCTTTTGCCCACTGCTCCCTCTTTTGCTACGCTGTTGGCTCGGTCTCACCACTGCCTCTTCCTCCAAACTGTGAAAGTCAGTGGCACGACCTTCATTCCATGTGGGGTCTAGGACCTCATCGTCCCCTGCATCGTCTTCCACCCAGTCTTGATCCCTGACCTCCTGTTCAGTCTGCACACTGCAGAAAGACGCAGCAGCTGGCACCTGTGTTTCGTCATCATCAGAGACATGCTGAGGTGGTATTCCCATGTCCTCATCATCAGGAAACATAAGTGGTTGTGTGTCAGTGCATTCTATGTCTTCCACCGCTGGGGAAGGGCTAGGTGGATGCCCTTGGGAAACCCTGCCAGCGGAGTCTTCAAACAGCATAAGAGACTGCTGCATAACTTGAGGCTCAGACAGTTTCCCTGGTATGCATGGGGGTTATGTGACAGACTGATGGGCTTGGTTTTTAGGCGCCATCTGTGCGCTTTCTGCAGAAGACTGGGTGGGAGATAATGTGAACGTGCTGGATCCACTGTCGGCCACCCAATTGACTAATGCCTGTACCTGCTCAGGCCTTACCATCCTTAGAACGGCATTGGGCCCCACTAAATATCGCTGTAAATTCTGGCGGCTACTGGGACCTGAGGTAGTTGGTACACTAGGACGTGTGGCTGTGGCAGAACGTGTGGCCACGTCCTCTCCCAGTACCAGAGGGTCCACTAACACCACCACGACCATGTCCGCGTCCCTTACTAGATGTTTTCCTCATTGTTACCGTTCACCACAATAAGAAAAATATTATTTGGCCCAATGTATTGAATTCAAATTCAGGCCTTTTTTTACAGACAACTAACACTATCTGGCTATCTATTTAGGTACCATATTACACTAATAAAGGCACAACAGTAACGACAGATTTTGCTGAATATAAATTTGAGGCCTAGTATTTAGGCACTGGGTGACAGGTATACGTTTACACACAGAATTAGACTTGGAATTGCACAGTAATGTGTGTGTGAAGTTATTGAGAATGACCCTATCTGCGCCTTGAATCTAATATACCCTTTTAGGGATAGATTTAAAGTAGGCCTGATACAGCAGAAAACACTAATTTAGAGAATTGCTAAATTGGGAATTGTATTTCAACCCAGAACAAAAACTGTGCTTTGACGGACACTAAATAACTTGACCAGCCACAGCAATAACCACAGATTTAGATGAATTTAAATTTGAGGCCTATTATTTAGGTGCTGGGTGACAGGTATACTTTTACACACAGAATAAGACTTGGAATTGCATAGTAGCGTGTGTGTGAAGTTATCGAGAATGACCCAATCTGCACCTTGAATCTAATATACCCTTTTAGGGATAGATTTAACCCCTTAAGGACTTAGCCCTATTTCACCTTAAGGACTTGGCCATTTTTTGCAAATCTGACCAGTGTCACTTTAAGTGCTGATAACTTTAAAACGCTTTGACTTACCCAGGCCGTTCTGAGATTGTTTTTTCGTCACATATTGTACTTCATGACACTGCTAAAATTGGGTCAAAAAAGTGAATTTTTTTGCATAAAAAAATACCATATTTACCAAAAATTTTGAAAAATTTGCAAATTTCAAAGTTTCAGTTTCTCTACTTCTGTAATACATAGTAATACCCCCAAAAATTGTGATGACTTTACATTCCCCATATGTCTACTTCATGTTTGTAGCATTTTGGAAATGATATTTTATTTTTTGGGGCTGTTACAAGGCTTAGAAGTTTAGAAGCAAATCTTGAAATTTTTCTGAAATTTCCAAAAACCCAATTTTTAGGGACCACTACAGCTCTGAAGTCACTTTGCAAGGCTTATATAATAGAAACCGCCCAAAAATGACCCCATTCTATAAACTACACCCCTCAAGGTATTCAAAACTGATTTTACAAACTTTGTTAACCCTTTAGGTGTTGCACAAGAGTTATTGGCAAATGGGGATGAAATTTGAGAATTTCATTTTTTTGCCTAATTTTCCATTTTAACCCATTTTTTCCCACTAACAAAGCAAGGGTTAACAGCCAAACAAGACTGTATCTTTATTGCCCTGACTCTGCCGTTTACAGAAACACCCCATATGTGGCCGTAAACTACTGTACGGCCACACAGCGGGGCGTAGAGTGAAAGGTGCGCCGTATGGTTTTTGGAAGGCAGATTTTGCTGGACTGTTTTTTTGACACCATGTCCCATTTGAAGCCCCCTGATGCACCCCTAGAGTAGAAACTCCATAAAAGTGACCCCATCTAAGAAAGTACACCCCTCAAGGTATTCAAAACTGATTTTACAAACTTTGTTAACCCTTTAGATGTTGCACAAGATTTAATGGAAAATAGAGATACAATTTCAAAATTTCACTTTTTTGGCAGATTTTCCATTTTAATATTTTTTTTCCAGTTACAAAGCAAGGGTTAACAGCCAAACAAAACTCATTATTTATGGCCCGGATTCTGTAGTTTACAGAAACACCCCATATGTGGCCGTAAACTGCTGTACGGCCACACAGCGGGGCGTAGAGTGAGAGGTGCGCCGTATGGTTTTTGGAAGTCAGATTTTGCTGGACTGGTTTTTTGACACCATGTCCCATTTGAAGCCCCCCTGATGCACCCCTAGAGTAGAAACTCCATAAAAGTGACCCCATCTAAGAAACTACACCCCTCAAGGTATTCAAAACTGATTTTACAAACTTTGTTAACCCTTTAGATGTTGCACAAGATTTAATGGAAAATAGAGATACAATTTCAAAATTTCACTTTTTTGGAAGATTTTCCATTTTAATATTTTTTTTCCAATTACAAAGCAAGGGTTAACAGCCAAACAAAACTCATTATTTATGGCGCTGATTCTGTAGTTTACATAAACAACCCATATGTGTTCGTAAACCGCTGTACGGGCACACGGCAGGGCGCAGAAGGAAAGGAATGCCATACGGTTTTTGGAAGGCAGATTCTGCTGGACTGTTTTTTTTTACACCATGTCCCATTTGAAGCCCCCCTGATGCATCCCCAGAGTATAAACTCCAAAAAAGTGACCCCATTTTAGAAACTAGGGGATAGGGTGGCAGTTTTGTTGGTACTAGTTTAGGGTACATATGATTTTTGGTTGCTCTATATTACACTTTTTTGTGTGGCAAGGTAACAAGAAATAGATTTTTTTGCACGTTTTTTTTTTTGTTATTTACAACATTCATCTGACAGGTTAGATCATGTGGTAATTTTATAGAGCAGGTTGTCACGGACGCGGCGATACCTAATATGTATACAATTTTTTTTATTTATGTAAGTTTTACACAATGATTTCATTTTTAAAACAAAAAAAATGTTTTAGTGTTTCCATAGTCTAAGAACCATCGTTTTTTCAGTTTTTGGGCGATTATTTTAAGTAGGGTCTCATTTTTTGCGGGATGAGATGACGGTTTGATTGGCCCTATTTTGGGGTGCACATGACTTTTTAATCGCTTGCTATTACACTTTATTGTGACGTAAGATGACAAAATGGCTTTTTTTACACCGTTTTTATTTTTATTTTTTTACGGTGGTCACCTGAGGGGTTAGGTCATGTCATATTTTTATAGAGCCAGTCGATACGGACGCGGCGATACCTAATATGTATACTTTGTTTTATTTATTTAAGTTTTACACACTGATTTTATTTTTGAAACAAAAAAAATCATGTTTTAGTGTTTACCATAGTCTAAGAGCCATAGTTTTTTCAGTTTTTTGGCAATTATTTTGGGTAGGGTATGATTTTTGCGGGATGAGATGACGGTTTGATTGGTACTATTTTGGCGTACATGCAACTTTTTTGATCACTTTTATTACCTTTTTTGGGAAGTAAGGTGGGTAAAAGTTCAATTTCCTAATAGTTATTTATTTATTTTTTTTATGGCGTTCACCGTGCGGGGAAAGTAACATGACCGTTTTATAGATCAGGTCATTACGGACGCGGCGATACCAAACATGTGTAGGGAATTTTATTTTTTTCATTTTTATTCAGTGATAAATGTTTTTTTTTTGATTTTTACTTTTTTTTCCACTTTTTTTCACTTTTTTTTTGACCCAGACCCACTTGGTTCTTGAAGATCCAGTGGGTCTGATGTCTGTATAATACAGTACAGTACAATATATATTGTACAGTACTGTATTTTACTTACACTTTGTCTGAACAGATCTCTGCCTTCAGCACAGATCTGTTCAGCACCATGGACAGCAGGATGCCTGAGACGGCGTCCTGTTGCCATGGGAACCTTCCCCGTCTGCTCAGTAGTGGTCAGAACTGCGCAGACGGGGAAGGGTAAGGACGGGGCTCTGGGGGGGCTGTCTGGGAGCTCCCTCCCTCTCCATTCGGGGGGCTGCAAAGGCACTGCAGCCCCCCGATGGGAGAGGGAGGGAGCTACTTCTTACTGTTAACTTTTTTCATACAGCGGTGCGTACGGACCGCTGTATGGAAAGGGTTAAACGGCTGACATCGCATCACCGATGTCAGCCGTTTATACCAGGGTGCCAGCAATGTACTGGCACCCTGGTATACCCACTCTACACCAACGAATTTTCAAGGGGAGGCGGGCGGGGGATCGCGATCCCGCCTGCCGCACCGCCCGCCTCCCGCACCGCCCCCACCGCCCACAACTCCCCCCCCCTGCACCACCCGCCGGCAAAAAATCATGCAGGGGTGCAGGGGGGATGTAAAATCTATATTTGAGGTACACTAAAGTTTCTGATCCCCGCGGTCAGGGACCGCGGGGATCAGAAACTGCAAAAAGCGCAGCAAACCGCAGGTCTGAATTGACCTGCGGTTTGCGGCGATCGCCGATAGGGGGGGGTCACATGACCCCCCCTGGCGTTGTCACAGGATGCCGGCTGAATGATTTCAGCCGGCATCCCGTTACCATTAACCCCCGCGGCGCCGGAATCTGCATTTAAAGTTAGGACGTACCGGTACGCCCTGAGTCCTTAAGGACTCGGGAAATAGGGCGTACCGATACGCCCTGCGTCCTTAAGGGGTTAAAGTAGGCCTGAAACAGCAGAAACCACTAATTTTGAGAATTGCTAAATTAGGAATTGTATTTCAACCCAGAACAAAAACTGTGCTTTGACGGACACTAAATAACTTGACCAGCCACAGCAATAACCACAGATTTAGATGAATATAAATTTGAGGCCTAGTATTTAGGCGCTGGGTGACAGGTATACATTTACACACAGAATTAGACTTGGAATTGCACAGTAGCGTGTGTGTGAAGTTTTTGAGAATGACCCTATCTGCACCTTGAATCTTATATACCCTTTTAATGAATAGATTTAAAGTAGGCCTGATACAGCAGAAACCACTAATTTAGAAAATTGCTAATTTGGGAATTGTATTTTAACCCTGAACAAAAATATATCCTTTGCCAGACAGCAGACAGTATTACAATTGGCTGGCCACAGCTGAAACACCAGATTTAGGGTACTGCTATTTTGGCAATTGTATTTCACCTCTCAATAAAATAGCAAGCACAGCCAAGCCCCTGATGTAGGATATAGCCAAAAAATAACCACACTATTGATGGTTAAATGCACTTGGTGACGGCTTGCCCCTGATGTAGGATATAGCCAAAAAATAACCACACTATTGATGGTTAAATGCACTTGGTGACAGCTTGCTACTAATGTAGGATATAGCCAAAAAATAACCACACTATTGATGGTTAAATGTACTTGGTGGCAGCTTGTGCTGGCGCACCACAAGACACAAAATTCCCGCCGATCACCCCAGAAAAAAGTGACTGAAAAACGCTCTGGGCAGCCTAAAAACAGTGAGCAATTGAATAGCAGCAGTTCAATGATCCACAGCTGTAGATCGATCACTGAATTAAGTCTTTTGGAGGAGTTAATCACTGCCTAATCTCGCCCTAATGTCGCAGCTGCAACCTCTCCCTACACTGATCAGAGCAGAGTGACGTGCGGCGCTATGTGACTCCAGCTTAAATAGAGGCTGGGTCACATGCTGCACTGGCCAATCACAGCCATGCCAACAGTAGGCATGGCTGTGACGGCTACTTGGGGCAAGTAGTATGACGCTTGTTGATTGGCTGCTTTGCAGCCTTTCAAAAAGCGCCAAGAAGGGACGAACACCGAACCCGAACCCGGACTTTTACGAAAATGTTCGGGTCCGGGTACGAACCCGAACTATACAGTTCGGGTTCGCTCATCCCTAGTGGCAGACAATAGATGTCTGCCACGTTAACCAGACACCCTCTCTTCTTCAGAGCAGGGGGTGTCTGGTTTGATACTCGGGTCTCCCATTGACTTTCATTGTATTAAATTGTACTCGAGCACCCGCAGTATTCGGCCAAGCACTCGGATGTGCCAAGCATAGCGATGCTCGAGCCGAACAGCAGTTCAGCCGAGCATGCTCACTCAACAGTAGTACAGAAGCCTTTGTTTGCAATTACAGATGCTAAATGTTTCCTGTAGTTCTTGACCAGGTTTGCACAGACTGCAACAGGGATTTTGGCCCACTCCTCCACAAAGATCTCCTCTAGATATGTCAGGTTTTGGGGCTGTCGCTGAGCAACACAGCTTCCTCCAAAGATGTTCTATCTAATTTAGGTCTGGAGACTGGCTATGCCACTCCATAACCTTGATATGCTTCTTATGGAGCCACTCCTTGGTTATCCTGGCTGTGTGCCTCAGGTCGTTGTCATGTTGGAAGACCCAGCCACGACCCATCTTCAATGTTCTGACTGAGGAAAGGAGGTTGCTGCTCAACAGCTCACAATAAATGGCCCCATTTATCCTATCCTTAATACAGTGTAGTCGTCCTGTCCCCTTCTCAGAAAAGCACCCCAAACCACAATGTTACCACCCCCATGCTTCACAGTAGGGATGGTGTTCTTGGGATGCAACTCATCCTTCTTTTTCCTCCAAATATGACGAGTGTAGTTTAGACCAAAAAGTTCTACTTTGGTTTCATCTGACCACATGACTTTCTCCCATGCCTCCTCTGGATCATCCAGATGGTCATTGGCAAACTTCAGACGGGCCTGGACATGTGATGACTTGAGCAGGGGAACCTTTTTTGCAATGCATGAATTGAAACCATGACGGCGTAATGTTCTACTGACAGTGACCTTTGAAACTGTGGTCCCAGCTCTCTTCATGTCATTAACCAGCTCCTCCCTTCTAGTTCTTCACCTTTCCTATCATCAGTGATACCCCACGAGGTGAGATCTTGCATGGAGCCCCAGTCCGAGGGAGACTGACTTTTATGTACTTACTAGCTGAAGGACCCGGCTTCACTCAGGTATATTTAATCTATTTAATTTAATGTTTGTGTGTGTCGTTAAAAGATATCAACACTATCCATTATAATAGCGACATCTACAGCACCCCACCCCCAAAACAGTGACCTCCACTGCCCTTACCCCTTAACACTGCCCCCCCCCACAGTGCTCCGTCCCTTAAAATTGGACCTCCACAGCGGCCCACCCGCTTAACTTTGACCTTTATAGCAGCCTGCCCCTTTAAAAGTGACTTTCACAGCATAGTGACCTCCACAGGGGCCCGCCCCCTTAACAGTGCCCTTTACTGGATTGGGGGTGTATCCTTTTGAGCAGCTTACTCTAAGACAGCAGCACTGTACTGTCTGAGTGTGAGCTGCAGGGAGAAAGTCACCCTCCCTTTCACCTCTGCAGCTGACAGAAGTAGATTTTTACCTTCATTTTTTTCAATCCCTGTCGGCTGAGCAGTGGGGGGGCACAGCCTAACCAGATCGGGGCGTCGCTTAGCGCAACCTAGAAGTTTATTTGTAACTTGTTTTTTTCAATACATTTTTTTAGTCGGCTGAGGAGTGGGAGGGGGGTGTCCTAACTGGATCGGGGACTGGTCCTTTTGAACAGCTCTCTGTAATACAGCAGCACTGTGCTGTCTGAGTATGAGATGCAAGGAGAAAGTCACCCTCCCTCCCACCCCTGCATCTGACAGAAGTTTATTTTTACCTTAATTTTTTCACTCCCAGGAGTGGGAGGGGGCATAGCCTAACCAGATCAGGGGTGTGGCTTAGTGGGATCTGGGGGCGGTGTTTAAAGTTTTTTGAGGGTGGACACATTGTGGCAGGGGGCGTGTCTGGGCTCCTTCCTGCAAGAGTGATGCCCCTCTGGACACCTTATTGGCTCATTTGCATACCAAATAAATGGGATTTTCAGAGGATAAAAAACATCTATTGCTGGAACAAAGACACATCTTGAAATAAGGTACTTCTATGCTTCTATTGGCTAATGCATTTTTTGGGATTATCTCAGGAACGGTACATCCTAGAGAGCTGAGACCTAGTCTAAAAGCTTCCCAGACATCTGATGTACCTGTATGCCAAATATTGTGATTGTAAATGGCACGGTACAGATTCCTTTAGCAGACATATACACACATACACTCAGCTTGATATTTTAGATGTTCAGCAGTGCAAGACAAATACATTCTTTAAAAATTATACAATGTTATTTCCTGAATTATTTTTTTATTTATTCTGTATTTTAGAGTGGGAAAGCACCTACAATGTGAATTTCACAGAACTTGCAAAATCGCAGGGTGTTCAAATACTTCTGTACCTCACTGTAAATGGGCGTATGGTGAATTACATAGCAAACACACTGACTGCTGCTGCTGCATTCAATCATAAAATCTTCCCATAATCACCATGTTTGCTCAGTATCAGCACACAGATTGTCAGAGCGACAGATGTATCTATAAATATCTCACAATCAAGATTGATCTATTTAATAATGGACTTTCCTTTCATATATATTTTATTTATTTTTTTGCTTTTTTTTTTATTCTTTCTTCCAAGAAAGCATATATGCAGTAGCACACTTCAAGGTCTAATCCAGTGACAATGCAATGACTGGGACATTTAAACATCCATTCTCATTATTCTAATGACAGGTTTTAGATTTAGACCTTTCTGCAATAAAATTGAAGCATTAGGGAAACGTAAAACTCACAGCAGCTATTTTACTGATACATTTCATTGGATTTGTGTCTGGTTCAATCAGTGTTATAATTTACATAGACATACCAATTTTATCCACGGGCGCTTTACGTGCAAAACCTTTTATATGTAGATGATAATTAAAATTTATTGATTTCTCAGACCAGTAGATTATTGTTATTTTTTAAGGGTCACATAACATTGTAACACTAAATTTCCATTTACAATGATTAGTGTTGAGCGAATCGAATTTCACAAAGTGGACTTTAATCCGAATTTCAGGAAAAATTGAATTTGCCACAAAGCCGAATTTCCTCATGCTTCATGGCAATGCCGTTCCCTGTCATTGCACCCGTTATTTACAAAGAAATGTGCTTTGTGACAAAGTAATTCCTCACAAAGCAATTTTTCTTGTGAAGTTCAGTCGAATTGAATTTTAGAGAGTTTTGCTTATCTCTAACTAATGATAATTTATAAGCTACCGGGTATGTGTTTTTCACAGCGATTATGGATTGCTGTAGATGTCATTGGGTTCTTCCACTTTTCATTAATTTTATATAGAGAAAAACAACATCAAATTATAAGAATTTTATACAAGAATAATAATATTATGTTTAGCGTCGATTGAGCACCAAAGTGCTCGGGTGCTCGAGTAGAACATTTTGGGATGCGCGGGTGCTCTACAGAGCACCCAAGCACAATGGAAGTCAATGGGAGAACCCGAGCATTAAACCAGACACCCGCTGCTCTAAAGAGGGAAGAGTTATTGGTTCATAGGAAAAGTTCAGAAATTCATGGAAACACCACTGAAATGGTTTGGAAACAGCATAGGGAGGATGTCTGGATGCATCTTGGACTCCCAGGTACCTGCTGGGAACGATGTTGTCCAAGTAGTACGCCACTTTTACAGACTGACAATAATACGCACCAAACCAAAGATAAAATCGATTTTAGAAGAAAATTTGTTAGGAAACGTTCTTTCCTGTATAATATATACAAACCGGATTCCAAAAAAGTTGGGACACTATACAAATCGTGAATAAAAACTGAATGCAATGATGTGGAGGTGCCAACTTCTAATATTTTATTCAGAATAGAACATAAATCACGGAACAAAAGTTTAAACTGAGAAAATGTACAATTTTAAGGGAAAAATATGTTGAATCAGAATTTCATGGTGTCAACAAATCCCCAAATGCTCTCCCATTCTTGTCTAATACAGGCCTCTAACTGTTTAATCGTCTTGGGCCTTCTTTGTTGCACCTTCCTCTTTATGATGCGCCAAATGTTCTCTATAGGTGAAAGATCTGGACTGCAGACTGGCCATTTCAGTACCTGGATCCTTCTCCTACGCAGCCATGATGTTGTGATTGATGCAGAATGTGGTCTGGCATTATCTTGTTGAAAAATGCAGGGTCTTCCCTGAAAGAGATGACGTCTGGATGGGAGCATATGTTGTTCTAGAACCTGAATATATTTTTCTGCATTGATGGTGCCTTTCCAGACATGCAAGCTGCTCATGCCACACGCACTTATGCAACCCCATACCATCAGAGATGCAGGCTTCTGAACTGAGCGTTGATAACAACTTGGGTTGTCCTTGTCCTCTTTGGTCCGGATGACATGGCGTCCCAGATTTCCAAAAAGAACTTCGAATCGTGACTCGTCTGACCACAGAACAGTCTTCCATTTTGCCACACTCCATTTTAAATGATCCCTGGCCCAGTGAAAACGCCTGAGCTTGTGGATCTTGCTTAGAAATGGCTTCTTCTTTGCACTGTAGAGTTTCAGCTGGCAACGGCGGATGGCACGGTGGATTGTGTTCACTGACAATGGTTTCTGGAAGTATTCCTGAGCCCATTCTGTCATTTCCTTTACAGTAGCATTCCTGTTTGTGGTGCAGTGTCGTTTAAGGGCCCGGAGATCACTGGCATCCAGTATGGTTTTACGGACTTGACCCTTACGCACAGAGATTGTTCCAGATTCTCAGAATCTTCAGATGATGTTATGCACAGTTGATGATGATAGATGCAAAGTCTTTGCAATTTTTCGCTGGGTAACACCTTTCTGATATTGCTCCACTATCTTTCTGCGCAACATTGTGGGAATTGGTGATCCTCTACCCATCTTGGCTTCTGTGAGACACTGCCACTCTGAGAAGCTCTTTTTATACCCAATCATGTTGCCAATTGACCTAATTAGTGTTAATTGGTCTTCCAGCTCTTCGTTATGCTCAAATTTACTTTTTCCAGCCTCTTAT
Organism: Bufo gargarizans; assembly: GCF_014858855.1. Taxonomy (NCBI): domain Eukaryota; kingdom Metazoa; phylum Chordata; class Amphibia; order Anura; family Bufonidae; genus Bufo; species Bufo gargarizans. The sequence continues at coordinate 197,633,436 of NC_058080.1, forward strand.
TGCTACTTGTCCCAACTTTTTTGGGATTTGTTGACACCGTGAAAATTTGAATCAACGTATTTTTCCTTTAAAATGATACATTTACTCGGATTAAACGTTTGATCTGTCATCTACGTTCTATTACAAATAAAATATTGACATTTGCCATCTCCACATCATTGCATTCAGTTGTTATTCACAATTTGTTTAGTGTCCCAACTTTTTTGGAATCCGGTTTGTATAAAGTGCAAGTGCTGCCAAAAATTACAAGGAAGAGGCACTCCAATACAACCTGCATATCACATAAAGGAGGGTATCATTCACATTGTGGTACAGGTAGTGTGACTCCTACACTCATAAGGCCTAAGCACTAAGTGAAAGGGCTGCCAAAAATTACAAGGAAGGGGCACTCAAATACTCCCTTTATTACACATAAAGGAGGGCATCATACACATTCTTAAAAAATTATGATTGATGGCCTGATGGTTACCCTCCAAAACATTAGGAACAAGGGCCTGCTGGTGGCCCTCTAAAACATTAGGGTTGAGGGTCTGCTACTGAGCTAACAATCTAAAAAATTAGGGATTAGGGTCTGCTGCTGAGCTGACCATCTAAAACATTAGGGGCGAGGGCCTGCTGCTGATCTGACTATCTAAAAAATTAGGGGTGAGGGTCTGCTGCTGAGCTGACCATCTTATATAATTAGGGTTGAGGGTCTGCTGCTGATCTGACCATCTACAGCATTAGGAGTGATGGTCTAAAGCTGAGCTGACCATCTAAAACATTAGGGGCGAGGGGCTGCTACTGATCTGACCCTCTAAAAAATTAGGGGTGAGGGTCTGCTGGTGACCCTCTAAAACATTAGGGCTGAGGGTCTGCTGCTGAGCTGACCATCTAAAAAATTTGAGGTGAGGGCCTGCTGTTGATCTGACTATCTAAAAAAATAGGGGTGAGGGTCTGCTGCTGAGCTGACCATTTTATATAATTAGGGGTGAGGGTCTGCTGCTGATCTGACCATCTAAAGCATTAGGTGTGAGGGTCTGCTGCTGAGCTGATCATCTAAAACATTAGGGGCAAGGGCCTGCTACTGATCTGACCATCTAAAAAGTTAGGGGTGAGGGTCTGCTGATGGACCTCTAAAACATTAGGAGCGTGGGGCTGCAGCTGAGGTGACCCTCTAAAACATTTGGAGCGAGGGAAGCCTAATGAGCATGTTGATATGATGGAGGAGGACCAGAAAAGGAAGATTGAACCATATACCCTTTTTTTTGGTCAAAGGGGTGCATGGGAATACACCATAAAAGCCACAATTAAAGTGCCTTTATGTTTAACCGATTTCCTCTGGTGGAGTAGAGAAGTCAGGAGAAATCCAGTCCTTGTTCATTTTGATAAGAGTCAACCTGTAAGCATTTTCAGTTGACAAACAGATGAGCTTATCAGTTATTATGCTCCCAGTAGCACTAAATACCCGCTCTGACAAAAAGCTAGTGGCGAGGCAGGCCAGCACCTCCAAGGCGTAGAGCGCCAGTTTGTTCTACGTTGAAAGAAAATCCTGGCAGACGTGACTTCAATGCTCATGAAGTTTATTTACACATAACAATATGTCCCATGGACATATTGTTATGTTTAAATAAACTTCATGAGCATTGAAGTCACGTCTGCCGGGATTTTCTTTCAACTATACGTGGAACTAATCCTATCCCGTGCGGCGTGCATCTTAGCGTGTGCCGGCCGACTTCTCTCCAAGTTTGTTCTACGTGTCCAGCTTGGACATCCAATAGTTGTAAGGCACAGAGAGAACACCGAGGATGCTGACACGGTGGGCTACGTACTCCTTCACCATCTTCCAAAACTTTTCTCTCCTTGTGACACTAGGTCGAGGTGTCATGTCATCAGGGTGAGGGTGCTGGAGGGGTGTCATGAAACTGTCCCAGGCCTTGGAGAGTGTTGCCCTGCGTCTGTTGGAACTGCTGTGTGTTCCTTGGGGAACCGAGGAGAGGAGATGAGGGGAAGTATGTACTTTGCTGCCAGCATTGTCAGCTGGAAATTTTTGGAGCAATTTTTCCACAAGGACCTTCTGGTATTGCACCATTTTGCTAGTCCTCTCCACCACAGGAATGAGAGATGAGAAGTTCTCTTTGTAGCAGGGGTCAAGAAGGGTGAACAACCAGTAATCGCTGTTGGCCAAAATGCGTGTAACGCGAGGGTCACAGGAAAGGCAGCATAACATAAAGTCAGCCATGTGTGCCAAAGGCACAACAGACAAGACAATGCTGTCCAAGTCAGGAGAATGACTCTCAATCTCCTCATCCTCTTCCTCCTCTTCGGCCCATCCACGCTGAACAGATGGAATAAACCTGCTATGGGTACTACCCTCTGTAGCGGAGGCAACCATCTCCAGCTCACCCTCCTCCTCATCATCATCCAATTTTCGCTGAGAAGATATGTACTGTCTTCCCCCATTTCCACATGCAAAGCGTCCGCCTTCATTGTGAGCAGCGAGCGTTTCAGTAGACACAGAAGTGGGATAGTTACGCTGATAATCATGGCATTGCCGCTCACAATCTGTGTTGATCCCTCTAAGTTGCGCAAAACCTCACAGAGGTCAGACATCCATGCCCACTTGTCGCTTGTGAAGTGTGGAAGCTGACTGGAAAGGCGACAACCATGTTGCAACTGGTATTCCACTACTGCTCTCTGCTGCTCACAAAGTCTGCCCAACATGTGAAACAAGGAGTTCTAGCGCCTGCTCACATCGCACAAGAGTTGGTGATCTTGCAATTGCAAGCGTTGCTGCAGCATTGCCAGACCAGCAGCAGCTGTAGATGACTTTTGGAAATGGGGACACATGTGGCGCACCTTCACCAGTAGCTCAGGAAAATTGGGGAAGGTATTGAGAAACCGCTGAACCACTAAGTTGAACACGTTAGAAAGGCATGGTATGAGTGTGAGCTTGCCGAGCTCCAAAGCCGCCACCAAGTTACAGCCATTATCAGACACAACCATGCCTGGTTTAAGGTTGAGTGGTGAGAACCACAGCTCAGTCTAGTGCTTTATATCCTGCTGCAGCTCTGCGGCGGTGTGCTGTTTGTCACCTAAACAAATTAATTTTAGCACGGCCTGTTGCTGCTTCCCCACTGCAGTGCTACACTGCTTCCAGCTACTGACTGATGGCTGACTGGTGCTGCAAGATGAAAATTCTGAGGTGGAAATGGAGGAGGAGAAGGGGGAGCTGCAGCCACTTATGTAGGTGTGGCGGAAATTCTGATGGAAGTAGGGCCCGCAATCCTTGGCGTCGGTAGCACCTGTCCCATCCCAGGGTACGACTAGCTCCCGGCCTCCACAACGTTCACCTAGTGTGCTGTCAGGGAAATGTAGCGTCCCTGGCCAAAAGCACTTGTCCATGTGTCAGTCGTTAAGTGGACCTTCCAATAACTGCATTTGGCACGGGAGATGTTACGGGACACATACTGGTATAAGGCGAGGACGGCACGCTGGCAAAAATAGTGGCAGCTGGGGACTGAGTAATGAGTGATCGCCACCGCCAACAGGCTGCGGAAAGCCTCGGTGTCCGCAAGCTTAAATGGCAACATTTCCAGGGCCAGCAATTTGGAATGGGGTGCATTTATTGCTATGGCCTATGGGTGGGTGGCTGGGTATTTGCGCTTTCGTTCAAAGGCCTGGGGTATGAACATCTGTACGCTGCCTTGGGACACAGAAGTGGATGTGCTAGCTGATGGTGCTTGCGAAGGTCCAGGTGCAGGGCGGGAGGCATCCAGGCCTGCATCTTGGACAGGGGATTGGCCAGCACATAACACAAGGGAAGAGGAGGCAGTGGTTTGACTCACAGACACTGATTGTGGACCCAGGCATTCGGCCCACCTATTAGGGTGCTTTGATGCTATGTGGTTGATCATGCGCGTAGTGGTGAGGTTGCTAGTGTTCACGCCCCTGCTCATTTTGGTATTGCACAGGTTGCAAATGACAATTCTTTTATCGTCCACACTTTCCTCAAAAAAGTGCCAGACTATGGAGCACCTAACCTTGGCAAGGGAGATTTCCTCAAGGGGGTGCTCCGGGGAACAGTTGCGGGCCGTCTTCTCTATTTTGTAACCCAACTGCCTCTTCCAGCCTGTTGCGGTGCTGCGGATCCCTCCCCCTCTGTACTGCTGTCCTCGCTCGACTTGCCACCTTCCCAGGTTCGGTCAGTGATTTCATAGTCCACCACCTCCTCTTCCACTTCCTAACTCTGGTCATCCTCCTGACTTGTTGACCTAACAAGAACCTCACTGACAACTGTGTCTCATCCTCATCATGAACCTCTTGAGACACTAATTGCGGTAGACTTATTAGCAACCGTGTCTCATCATCATCCACCTCGTGAAACACTAATTGCCGTTCCCCACCGTCATCTTTTTCTGACTGTGAATGCTCAAGAGTTTGGGAATCAGTGCATAAGATCTCCTCATGTCCCTCACCAAGCGGGCTTGGCGAGAGGGCCAAATCAAGGAATGGCAATGAAAAGAACTCCTCGGAATATCAGAGTGTGGGATCACTTGTTTACCAAGACTCTCCATGGTGGGAGGAAGGAGGATCAGGGTGAGGATTCTGTTGACCAGACTCTTGGCTACTGAGACTGGACTTTGTAGAAGACAGGGTGGTGTTTAACCGACTGGAAGCATTATCTGCTGCAATCCAACCGGCCACCTGGTAGCACTGGTCTGATTTCGAGTGTGGTGTCACGCCCTGCAAACTGGGAAATTAAGCTAGGTATCGTGGATGAGTGTGTTTCTTGTGCTCTGGCAGCAGGCATAGTTTCACTGCACCCAGGGCCACGGCCTCTGCGTGCACTATCGGCAGCGCGGCCACTTCCCCGTCCCTTACTGCTCGCATTGAGCATATTAAGTGGCATATACAGTCAGGTCCATAAATATTGGGACATGGAAACAATTCTAACATTTTTGGCTCTATACACCACCACAATGGATTTGAAATGAGACAAGCAAGATGTGCTTTGACTACAGACCTTCAGCTTTAATTTTAGGGTATTTACATCCAAATCAGGTGAACGGTGTAGGAATTAGAACAGTTTGCATATGTGCCTCCCATTGTTAAGGAACCAAAAGTAAAGGGACAATTGGTTTCTCAGCTGTTCCATGGCCAGGTGTTTTTCCTTCATTATCCCAATTACAATGAGCAGATTAAAGGTCCAGAGTTCATTTCAAGTGTGCTATTTGCATTTGGAATCTGACACTGTGAACTCTCAAGATGAGATCCAAAGAGCTGTCACTATCAGTGAAGCAAGCCATCATTAGGCTGAAAAAACAAAACAAACCCATCAGAGAGATAGCAAAAACATTAGGCGTGGCCAAAACAACAGTTTGGAACATTCTTAAAAAGTAGGAACGCATCGTTGAGCTCAGCAACACCAAAAGACCCGGAAGACTACGGAAAACCACTGTGGTGGATGACCAAAGAATTATTTCCCTGGTGAAGAAAACACCCTTTACAACAGTTGGCCAGATCAAGAACACTCTCCAGGAGGTAGCTGTATGTGTGTCAAAGTCAACAATCAAGAGAAGACTTCACCAGAGTGAATACAGAGGGTTCACCACAAGATGTAAACCATTGGTGAGCCTCAAAAACAAGAAGGCCATATTATAATGACAAATTACATCTAAAAAAGCCTTCACAGTTCTGTAACAACATCCTATGGACAGATGAGACCAAGATCAACTTGTACCTGAGAGATGGGAAGAGAAGAGTATGGAGAAGGAAAGGAACTGCTCATGATCCTAAGCATACCACCTCATCAGTGAAGCATGGTGGTGGTAGTGTCATTGCGTGGGCATGTATAACTGCCAATGGAACTGGTTGTCTTGTATTTATTGAATATGTGACTGTTGACAAAAGCAGCAGGATGAATTCTGAAGTGTTTCGGGCCATATTATCTGCTCATATTCATCCAAATGCTTCAGAACCCATTGGACGGCGCTTCGCAGTGCAGATGGACAATGACTCAAAGCATACTGCAAAAGCAACCAAAGAGTTTTTTAAGGGAAAGAAGTGGAATGTTGTGGAATGGCCAAGTCAATCACCTGACCAGAATCCGACTGACCATGCATTTCACTTTGCTGAAGACAAAACTGAAGGGAAAATGCCCCAAGAACAAGCAGGAACTGAAGACAGTTTCAGTAGAGGCCTGGCAGAGCATCAACAGGGATAAAACCTAGTGATGTCTATGCGTTCCAGACTTCAGGCTGTAATTGACTGCAAAGGATTTGCAGCCAAGTATTACAAAGTGAAAGTTTGATTTATGATTATTATTCTGCCCCATTACTTTTGGTCCCTTAACAAGTGGGAGGCACATATGCAAACTGTTGTAATTCCTACACCGTTCACCTAAATACCCTCAAATTAAAGCTGACAGTCTGCAGTTAAAGCACATCTTGTTCATTTCATTTCAAATCCATTGTGGTGGTGTATAGAGCCAAAAATGTTAGAATTGTGTCGATGTCCCAATATTTATGGACCTGACTGTATGCTTGCAAGTATGTCACATGTACAGTAGCACAGGTTTTGTAAGTGCATGCACAAATAAATTAAACTGAATGTCACAGATATTTAGGATGCTCAAATGTTATACAGGAGATGTAGTGCAGGTAACATTGCTGTCACCCTTGGCAAAAAAATTAAACTGAATGCCACTGATATTTATGATGCGCAAACGTTTTACAGGAGATGTAGTGCAGGTAATGTCGCTGTTACCAGTGGCGAAAAAATTAGACTGAATGTCACTGATATTTATGATGCGCAAACATTATACAGAAGATATAGCGCAGGTAATGTCGCTGCTGTCACCAGAGGCTAACATTATACAGAAGATGTAGCACAGGTAATGTCGCTGCTGTCACCAGCAGCCAAACAATTGCACCCAATTTAGTGCACGTTGCGCTAATATATTTCGCAGCCAGATAAAACAATAGTCCTTAAAAGTACTGTTGGGTCTCTAACACCTTTCAACACTCAAAACTCCCTAAAAAAAAGCACACAATTCCTCTCTGTACACCATCTGATCCTTCTGCTGCAGCTCACCCTGATCAAGTCTGAGCCGAACCACGTGTCATTGGGTGCTATATAGTACCTGATGACGCGTTCCAGCCAGCCAATCACTGTAATGCCAGTAACCAACATGGCTACGGCATTACAGTGAGTGTCAATACTAACTCGCACATTTATTGGCTGCCTAGCAGCCAACAAACGCACGGGAAGGAGACTCGAGCATCGAGTGAAAAAGGTGTTTGGCCGAGCATGCTTGCCCAACACTAATAATGTCACAAATATAAATCACTCTGCTTTGATCCGAAATGTCTTGGATGTGGGCTTGTATTGCATTTTCTGACTTTAGCATAAGCTAATAAAACTTTGTGGATTTTTTGGACATTTGATTGCTCTACTTCCTCTACTTATATAGATTATTTGATATAGATATGGAAATAAATTCACCACATTTGAAAACCACAGCAAATTAGTGATGAATGGAAGCATTATTAAGTTGTTTTCCGGGGAGAGAATGTTTGTTATAATTTAAAGGACCAGAAGGAGTTATAACTAAAAAGAAGCAGTACTCACCTCATGGACCCTGCCCCCATCCCCTCTCTTTAAACTTCTTGGTTCCAGCTGGACACACAGGAAATGACTGGAAATGCCTATTCAACCAATCACTGGCTGAGGTGGCAAGGACCGGAGCAGTGTCAGAATGGCAGTGGATAGAGGTCAGTGAGGCGAGTTATGCTTCTGTTTTTATCTTGAACCCCTTTTGGTCTTTTTTAAACAAATCTCTCCCCAGTAAAGCCCCTTTCTAAGATTTTCTAAGTTTTACTCTTAGATATTAAGTCGGCTCAGTTATCAATGTGGATTCATATATAGCTAGAAGCAGAATCCTATCAGTGACAGGGAACTTTCATTTTTACTAAGGAAAATAATTATTCTAGATGTTCGTATACAGCACACTGCACAGTCAAATTGAGGAAGTATGTCATTGTCTTTTCTTTGATTGCATCTTAACATGTGGAATTTAAGTCAAAGTCAAGTGGAAGTCACAAAGAAGTGGTGTTGGAGTTTATATGATATGAAAAAAATAAAATATATATATATATATATATATATGGGTCTGTCAAATATCCAGACGAGGTTGATTCACATGAATATGATTTACTCAAATGAAACAATAGATTTATGATGTAGCTATGACAGACAATCAGGCCTAGATTTATGTATAGTAAGAGTAGGGTTGTGACTATATGCAGGGCCGTCTTTAACTCGGCGCAAAAGGGGCAGCTGCCCCGGGCCCAGTTGCTCCTGGGAGGCCCACTGGAGGGCCACTGGAGGACCTTTCATGGGTCCATACTTTATTAACTAAGTAGCAGGACATGTAGGGAATACATGGGGGATGTCCCTGCATTTACTATTATTTCTTGGTGCCGCTCCGTTGCGCTGCTGTGGCTCCCGCTACATTCTCCAGCGCTGTATGCTAAGTAACAGCATCGGAACATCGGAACACCAGGGAGGAGACATCAGCTTTTCTCTGTGGGCATTCCTTTGGGAACAAAAAAAAAACTCACCTTCTCCCTGGCTGTGAAGTTCTGCTCTGTGATTGGACAGTCTAAAGGTTGTGAACCGCACTGCCGAAGAACTTGTAGTGGGGTGCCTATGGCTATAGAAGAAATCCAACATCCAAAAAGGTAAGAAAAAAATTCCACAGTACTCCCAAAAGTAAAGTAAATAAAGTTTACTTTATTCACCAGACCATGACGTATCAGACCTCATACTGGGACTTTTCTCAAGCAGTCAAGCACTTCTATATATTGACAACTCGGGGTCACTTAGCTCTCCAGTATCGGCGTCTTCTCAGCTTAGAAGGTTGGCACACCTCAAGAAGCCTTTCCAACACTGCAGATTTGGGTGCAAACAGGCCACGACTAGAGTTGAGCGAACACCTGGATGTTCGGGTTCGAGAAGTTCGGCCGAACATCCCGGAAATGTTCGGGTTCGGGATCCGAACCCGATCCGAACTTCGTCCCGAACCCGAACCCCATTGAAGTCAATGGGGACCCGAACTTTTCGGCACTAAAAAGGCTGTAAAACAGCCCAGGAAAGAGCTAGAGGGCTGCAAAAGGCAGCAACATGTAGGTAAATCCCCTGCAAACAAATGTGGATAGGGAAATGAATTAAAATAAAAATTAAATAAATAAAAATTAACCAAAATCAATTGGAGAGAGGTTCCATAGCAGAGAATCTGGCTTCCCGTCACCCACCACTGGAACAGTCCATTCTCAGATATTTAGGCCCCGGCACCCAGGCAGAGGAGAGAGGTCCCGTAACAGAGAATCTGTCTTCATGTCAGCAGAGAATTAGTCTGCATGTCATAGCAGAGAATGAGGCTTCACGTCAGCCACCACTGCAACAGTCCATTGGAATATATTTAGGCCCAGCACACACACAGGCAGAGGAGAGAGGTCCCGTAACAGAGAATCTGGCTTCATGTCAGCAGAGAATCAGTCTGCATGTCATAGCAGAGAATCAGGCTTCACGTCAGCCACCACTGCAACAGTCCATTGTCATAAATTTAGGCCCAGCACCCAGGCAGAGGAGAGAGGTCCCGTAACAGAGAATCTGGCTTCATGTCAGCAGAGAATCAGTCTTCATATCATAGCAGAGAATCAGGCTTCACGTCACCCACCACTGTAAGAGTCAATTTTCATAAATTTAGGCCCAGAACCCAGGCAGAGGAGAAAGGTCCCGTAACAGACAATCTGGCTTCATGTCAGCAGAGAATCAGTCTTCATATCATAGCAGAGAATCAGGCTTCACGTCACCCACCACTGTAAGAGTCAATTTTCATAAATTTAGGCCCAGAACCCAGGCAGAGGAGAAAGGTCCCGTAACAGACAATCTGGCTTCATGTCAGCAGAGAATCAGTCTTCATATCATAGCAGAGAATCAGGCTTCACGTCACCCACCACTGTAAGAGTCAATTTTCATAAATTTAGGCCCAGAACCCAGGCAGAGGAGAAAGGTCCCGTAACAGACAATCTGGCTTCATGTCAGCAGAGAATCAGTCTTCATATCATAGCAGAGAATCAGGCTTCACGTCACCCACCACTGTAAGAGTCAATTTTCATAAATTTAGGCCCAGAACCCAGGTAGAGGAGAAAGGTCCCGTAACAGACAATCTGGCTTCATGACAGCAGAGAATCAGTCTGCATGTCATAGCAGAGAATCAGGCTTCACGTCAGCCACCACTGCAACAGTCCATTGTCATAAATTTAGGCCCAGCACCCAGGCAGAGGAGAGAGGTCCCGTAAAAGAGGATCTGGCTTCATGTCAGCAGAGAATCAGTCTGCATGTCATAGCAGAGAATCAGGCTTCACGTCAGCCACCACTGCAACAGTCCATTGTCATAAATTTAGGCCCAGCACCCAGGCAGAGGAGAGAGGTCCCGTAACAGAGGATCTGGCTTCATGTCAGCAGAGAATCAGTCTGCATGTCATAGCAGAGAATCAGGCTTCACGTCAGCCACCACTGCAACAGTCCATTGTCATAAATTTAGGCCCAGCACCCAGGCAGAGGAGAGAGGTCCCGTAACAGACAATCTGGCTTCATGTCAGCAGAGAATTAGTCTGCATGTCATAGCAGAGAATCAGGCTTCATGTCAGCCACCACTGCAACAGTCCATTGGCATATATTTAGGCCTAGCACACAGGCAGAGGAGAGGTTCATTCAACTTTGGGTAGCATCGCAATATAATGGTAAAATGAAAATAAAAATAGGATTGAATGAGGAAGTGCCCTGGAGTCCAATAATATATGGTTATGGGGAGGTAGTTAATGTCTAATCTGGACAAGGGACGGACAGGTCCTGTGGGATCCATGCCTGGTTCATTTTTATGAACGTCAGCTTGTCCACATTGGCTGTAGACAGGCGGCTGCGTTTGTCTGTAATGACGCCCCCTGCCGTGCTGAATACACGTTCAGACAAAACGCTGGCTGCCGGGCAGGCCAGCACCTCCAAGGCATAAAAGGCTAGCTCTGGCCACGTGGACAATTTAGAGACCCAGAAGTTGAATGGGGCCGAACCATCAGTCAGTACGTGGAGGGGTGTGCACACGTACTGTTCCACCATGTTAGTGAAATGTTGCCTCCTGCTAACACGTTGCGTATCAGGTGGTGGTGCAGTTAGCTGTGGCGTGTTGACAAAAGTTTTCCACATCTCTGCCATGCTAACCCTGCCCTCAGAGGAGCTGGCCGTGACACAGCTGCCTTGGCGACCTCTTGCTCCTCCTCTGCCTTGGCCTTGGGCTTCCACTTGTTCCCCTGTGACATTTGGGAATGCTCTCAGTAGCGCGTCTACCAACGTGCGCTTGTACTCGCGCATCTTCCTATCACGCTCCAGTGCAGGAAGTAAGGTGGGCACATTGTCTTTGTAGCGTGGATCCAGCAGGGTGGCAACCCAGTAGTCCGCACAGGTTAAAATGTGGGCAACTCTGCTGTCGTTGCGCAGGCACTGCAGCATGTAGTCGCTCATGTGTGCCAGGCTGCCCAGGGGTAAGGACAAGCTGTCCTCTGTGGGAGGCGTATCGTCATCGTCCTGCCTTTCCCCCCAGCCACGCACCAGTGATGGACCCGAGCTGCGTTGGGTGCCACCCCGCTGTGACCATGCTTCATCCTCATCCTCCTCCACCTCCTCCTCATCCTCGTCCTCCTCGTCCTCCAGTAGTGGGCCCTGGCTGGCCACATTTGTACCTGGCCTCTGCTGTTGCAAAAAACCTCCCTCTGAGTCACTTCGAAGAGACTGGCCTGAAAGTGCTAAAAATGACCCCTCTTCCTCATCCTCCTCCTCCTCCTCCTGGGCCACCTCCTGTTCCATCATCGCCCTAAGTGTTTTCTCAAGGAGACATAGAAGTGGTATTGTAACGCTGATAACGGTGTCATCGCCACTGGCCATGTTGGTGGAGTACTCGAAACAGCGCAACAGGGCACACAGGTCTCGCATGGAGGCCCAGTCATTGGTGGTGAAGTGGTGCTGTTCTGTAGTGCGACTGACCCGTGCGTGCTGCAGCTGAAACTCCACTATGGCCTGCTGCTGCTCGCACAGTCTGTCCAGCATGTGCAAGGTGGAGTTCCACCTGGTGGGCACGTCGCATATGAGGCGGTGAGCGGGAAGGCCGAAGTTACGCTGTAGCGCAGACAGGCGAGCAGCGGCAGGATGTGAACGCCGGAAGCGCGAACAGACGGCCCGCACTTTATGCAGCAGCTCTGACATGTCGGGGTAGTTGTGAATGAACTTCTGCACCACCAAATTCAGCACATGCGCCAAGCAAGGGATGTGCGTCAAATTGGCTAGTCCCAGAGCTGCAACGAGATTTCGCCCATTATCACACACCACCAGGCCGGGCTTGAGGCTCACCGGCAGCAACCACTCGTCGGTCTGTTGTTCAATACCCCGCCACAACTCCTGTGCGGTGTGGGGCCTGTCCCCCAAACATATGAGTTTCAGAATGGCCTGCTGACGTTTACCCCGGGCTGTGCTGAAGTTGGTGGTGAAGGTGTGTGGCTGACTGGATGAGCAGGTGGAAGAAGAGGAGGAGGAAGCCGAGAAGGAGGAGGTGGCAACAGGAGGCAAAGAATGTTGCCCTGCGATCCTTGGCGGCGGCAGGACGTGCGCCAAACAGCTCTCCGCCTGGGGCCCAGCTGCCACTACATTTACCCAGTGTGCAGTTAGGGAGATATAGCGTCCCTGGCCGTGCTTACTGGTCCACGTATCTGTGGTTAGGTGGACCTTGCTACAGATGGCGTTGCGCAGTGCACACTTGATTTTATCGGATACTTGGTTGTGCAGGGAAGGCACGGCTCTCTTGGAGAAGTAGTGCCGGCTGGGAACAACATACTGTGGGACAGCAAGCGACATGAGCTGTTTGAAGCTGTCTGTGTCCACCAGCCTAAATGACAGCATTTCATAGGCCAGTAGTTTAGAAATGCTGGCATTCAGGGCCAGGGATCGAGGGTGGCTAGGTGGGAATTTACGCTTTCTATCAAATGTTTGTGAGATGGAGAGCTGAACGCTGGCGTGTGACATGGTTGAGACGCTTGGTGACGGAGGTGGTGGTGGTGGTGTTGGTGGTACATCCCCTGTTTGCTGGGCGGCAGGTGCCAACGTTCCTCCAGAGGCGGAGGAAGAGGCCGAGGCGGCAGCAGCAGAATAGGCCGAGGCGGCAGCAGCAGAAGAGGTAGCAGGGGGAGCCTGAGTGACTTCCTTGGTTTTAAGGTGTTTACTCCACTGCAGTTCATGCTTTGCATGCAGGTGCCTGGTCATGCAGGTTGTGCTCAGGTTCAGAACGTTAATGCCTCGCTTCAGGCTCTGATGGCACAGCGTGCAAACCACTCGGGTCTTGTCGTCAGCACATTGTTTGAAGAAGTGCCATGCCAGGGAACTCCTTGAAGCTGCCTTTGGGGTGCTCGGTCCCAGATGGCGGCGGTCAGTAGCAGGCGGAGTCTCTTGGCGGCGGGTGTTCTGCTTTTGCCCACTGCTCCCTCTTTTGCTACGCTGTTGGCTCGGTCTCACCACTGCCTCTTCCTCCGAACTGTGAAAGTCAGTGGCACGACCTTCATTCCATGTGGGGTCTAGGACCTCATCGTCCCCTGCATCGTCTTCCACCCAGTCTTGATCCCTGACCTCCTGTTCAGTCTGCACACTGCAGAAAGACGCAGCAGTTGGCACCTGTGTTTCGTCATCATCAGAGACATGCTGAGGTGGTATTCCCATGTCCTCATCATCAGGAAACATAAGTGGTTGTGCGTCAGTGCATTCTATGTCTTTCACCGCTGGGGAAGGGCTAGGTGGATGCCCTTGGGAAACCCTGCCAGCGGAGTCTTCAAACAGCATAAGAGACTGCTGCATAACTTGAGGCTGAGACAGTTTCCCTGGTATGCATGGGGGTGATGTGACAGACTGATGGGGTTGGTTTTCAGGCGCCATCTGTGCGCTTTCTGCAGAAGACTGGGTGGGAGATAATGTGAACGTGCTGGATCCACTGTCGGCCACCCAATTGACTAATGCCTGTACCTGCTCAGGCCTTACCATCCTTAGAACGGCATTGGGCCCCACCATATATCGCTGTAAATTCTGGCGGCTACTGGGACCTGAGGTAGTTGGTACACTAGGACGTGTGGATGTGGCAGAACGGCCACGTCCTCTCCCAGCACCAGAGGGTCCACTAACACCACCACGACCATGTCCACGTCCGCGTCCCTTACTAGATGTTTTTCTCATTGTTATGGTTCACCACAACAACAAATATATTATTTGGCCCAATGTATTGTATTCAAATTCAGCGGGATATAAATTTGAGGCCTAGTATTTAGGCGCTGGGTGACCGGTATGGATTTAGTGACAGAATTAGACTTGGAAATGCACAGAAGCGTGTGTGTGAAGTTATTCTGAATGACCCAATGTGCACCTTGAATATTATATACCCTTTTTGGGATAGATTTCAAATAGCTCTGATATAGCAGGAACCACTAAATTATGAAATTGCTAAATTGGGAATTGTACTTCAACCCAGAACAAAAAATGTGCTTTGACGGGCACTAAATAACTTTCCCAGCTACAACAGGACAGCGGTAACGAGAGATTTAGAGGGATTTAAATTTGAGGCCTAGTATTTAGGCGCTGGGTGACAGGTATGGGTTTAGTGACAGAATTAGACTTGGAAATACACAGTAGCGGGTGTGTGTGAAGTTATTCTGAATGACCCAATGTGCACCTTCAATATTATATACCCTTTTTGGGATAGATTTCAAATAGCTCTGATATAGCAGGAACCACTAAATTATGAAATTGCTAAATTGGGAATTGTACTTCAACCCAGAACAAAAAATGTGCTTTGACGGGCACTAAATAACTTTCCCAGCTACAACAGGACAGCGGTAACGAGAGATTTAGAGGGATTTAAATTTGAGGCCTAGTATTTAGGCGCTGGGTGACAGGTATGGGTTTAGTGACAGAATTAGACTTGGAAATACACAGTAGCGGGTGTGTGTGAAGTTATTCTGAATGACCCAATGTGCACCTTCAATATTATATACCCTTTTTGGGATAGATTTCAAATAGCTCTGATATAGCAGGAACCACTAAATTATGAAATTGCTAAATTGGGAATTGTACTTCAACCCAGAACAAAAAATGTGCTTTGACGGACACTAAATATCTTGCCCAGCAACAACAGTACAGCGGTAACGAGAGATTTAGCGGGATATAAATTTGAGGCCTAGTATTTAGGCGCTGGGTCACCGGTATGGATTTAGTGACAGAATTAGACTTGGAAATGCACAGAAGCGTGTGTGTGAAGTTATTCTGAATGACCCTATGTGCACCTTCAATATTATATACCCTTTTAGGGATAGATTTCAAATAGCTCTGATATAGCAGAAACCACTAAATTATGAAATTGCTAAATTGGGAATTGTACTTCAACCCAGAACAAAAAATGTGCTTTGACGGACACTAAATATCTTGCCCAGCAACAACAGTACAGCGGTGGGTAACGAGAGATTTAGAGGGATTTAAATTTGAGGCCTAGTATTTAGGCGCTGGGTCACCGGTATGGATTTAGTGACAGAATTAGACTTGGAAATGCACAGAAGCGTGTGTGTGAAGTTATTCTGAATGACCCTATGTGCACCTTCAATATTATATACCCTTTTAGGGATAGATTTCAAATAGCTCTGATATAGCAGAAACCACTAAATTATGAAATTGCTAAATTGGGAATTGTACTTCAACCCAGAACAAAAAATGTGCTTTGACGGACACTAAATATCTTGCCCAGCAACAACAGTACAGCGGTGGGTAACGAGAGATTTAGAGGGATTTAAATTTGAGGCCTAGTATTTAGGCGCTGGGTCACCGGTATGGATTTAGTGACAGAATTAGACTTGGAAATGCACAGAAGCGTGTGTGTGAAGTTATTCTGAATGACCCTATGTGCACCTTCAATATTATATACCCTTTTAGGGATAGATTTCAAATAGCTCTGATATAGCAGAAACCACTAAATTATGAAATTGCTAAATTGGGAATTGTACTTCAACCCAGAACAAAAAATGTGCTTTGACGGACACTAAATATCTTGCCCAGCAACAACAGTACAGCGGTAACGAGAGATTTAGAGGGATTTAAATTTGAGGCCTAGTATTTAGGCGCTGGGTGACAGGTATGGGTTTAGTGACAGAATTAGACTTGGAAATACACAGTAGCGGGTGTGTGTGAAGTTATTCTGAATGACCCAATGTGCACCTTCAATATTATATACCCTTTTTGGGATAGATTTCAAATAGCTCTGATATAGCAGGAACCACTAAATTATGAAATTGCTAAATTGGGAATTGTATTTCAACCCAGAACAAGAAATGTGCTTGAACGGACACTAAATAACTCGCCCAGCTACAGCACTAGGGACAGATTTAGCTGGATATAAATTTGAGGCCTAGTATTTAGGCGCTGGGTGACCGGTATGGATTTAGTGACAGAATTAGACTGGGATATGGCCAAAAAATTAACAGACTATTGCTGGTTAAATGCACTTGGTGTGACAGCTTCACCCTGATGTAGGCTTTAGCCAAAAAACAACCACACCATTGAGGGTTAAATGCACTTGGTGACAGGCGCAGCTTGCCCCTGATTTTGTATATGGCCAAAAAATGAACAGACTATTGCTGGTTAAATGCACTTGGTGTGACAGCTTCACCCTGATGTAGGCTTTAGCCAAAAAACAACCACACCATTGAGGGTTAAATGCACTTGGTGACAGGCGCAGCTTGCCCCTGATTTTGTATATGGCCAAAAAATGAACAGACTATTGCTGGTTAAATGCACTTGGTGTCACAGCTTCACCCTGATGTAGGCTTTAGCCAAAAAACAACCACACCATTGAGGGTTAAATGCACTTGGTGACAGGCGCAGCTTGCCCCTGATTTTGTATATGGCCAAAAAATGAACAGACTATTGCTGGTTAAATGCACTTGGTGTGACAGCTTCACCCTGATGTAGGCTTTAGCCAAAAAACAACCACACCATTGAGGGTTAAATGCACTTGGTCGCAGCTTGTGCTGGCGCACCACAAGACACAAAATGGCCGCCGATCACCCCAGAAAAATGAGACTGACAAACGGTCTGTGCAGCCTAAAAACAGTGAGCAATTGAGGATCAGCAGCTCAATGATCCACAGCTGCAGATCGATCAGTTAATCAAGTCCTTTGGAGGAGTTAATCTGCCTAATCTCGCCCTACTGTCGCAGCCGCAACCTCTCCCTACGCTAATCAGAGCAGAGTGACGGGCGGCGCTATGTGACTCCAGCTTAAATAGAGGCTGGGTCACATGGTGCTCTGGCCAATCACAGCCATGCCAATAGTAGGCATGGCTGTGATGGCCTCTTGGGGCAAGTAGTATGACGCTTGTTGATTGGCTGCTTTGCAGCCTTTCAAAAAGCGCCAAGAAAGCGTCACAAAAGCGCCAAGAAAGCGACGAACACCGAACCCGAACCCGGACTTTTACGAAAATGTCCGGGTTCGGGTCCGTGTCACGGACACCCCAAAATTCGGTACGAACCCGAACTATACAGTTCGAGTTCGCTCATCCCTAGCCACGACCAGCTTTATTGTCACTTTTACAGGCATAAAACCATAAATCCTCGGCCGTCTGGCCACTAACTACACAGTAATTTTACTCTCTATCGGGATCTGGGTCTACCAACCAACTCCCCAAAACACCACACAGTGCTTACTCCACACAGGGTTAAAGGGTTCTGGCTCCCACAGGCTTTGTGTAGTGTTCCACTAGGTAAATGTGGGCACTACACAAGGGTCAATTGGGCCACCTTGTTCCCCACCTTTTGTGGAACAGGGTCATTGTATTTTATTTGATGTTTTTATGTGTATTTTCCTGTTTTCCCCTGTTCCAGGCCTGTTAGGGGTGTAGTTCGTCCTCCTAGGCAGTAGAGGGAGCTATGGAACCCCCTAGTATATATAGTCAGGTCCAGTCCAGGGAGAGGTAGTGTGTAGTCAGAAGTCAGTGTGGACTCTAGCCAGAGGAGAGCTGAGGAGCAGCTTCTGACGTGCAGCTTGATAGCCCAGGCTCCTAGCTTGCCACCAGGAGAAGGGTTTGCCTCCTGAGAAACCAAGTTCCCTTAAAGGTGCAGTGCAGAGCCAAAGTTTATTTCCCAGCCAAACAGAGAGCTGAAGGGCAGAAGGATATTCTACAGCAAGGAGACATATACCAGAGGAAGGTTTCCCCTATCCAAGGATAAAGCCAGCAATAGGGCATACGGGCCTTGGAGTAAGCCAGACAGGATCTGAGGAAAAGTGCAGCCTGATCTGTAAGTGTTTATGCCCTCTGAGTATCTTGCAAATACTTTGCCTGCCGTTTTATATGAAGCCTGCCTGTATTCAACCTTTTTAAATGTGGAACTAACCAAAGACTGTAAATAGTTGAACTGTTTCAGTAAAAGGAAGTTCTGGTTCACTGCAACTTGTATTCCTCAATTATTCCTACAATAAATCGGTGTGTCACCGTTACCGGCACTGGCATCACAAACTTAAAGGGATCTTGCCACCGGCACATTAAACCTGCAACACCCAGGGCACCTCACCTACCACCCGGCCTGGTACCTATACACAGAGAGTGCCCCAGAGGACCCCTGTGCCAGCCTCTCCATCACTGCTGTACGTCTGCCCAGGGTATATAAAAGACTGTGAGTACTATAACCACCCTTGGTTAGTAACTACCCCTGTGACCTTACTATTGCTCACCCTGCAGGGCTACGTACTGCATTTGGTGCAGCCTGCATCTTCCCCAGACACGGAGCTCTGATTGAGGAGCCCAGCCCACCTTTACCTGAGCTCCTCAGCTGACTGCTAATTACCTTTCATTACCAGCCTGGCTGATACACACAGATAAAATAAAACTATTTTCCAAGCCTTTCTTGTTCTCACCCAGCTTCCTCTGGATGAGATACACCATTTTAATGGCTCTCATAATGGCCCTCTGGCAGCTCCACTGCCACATATCCCCTGCTCCTGATAAAGGCCGTAGGACTTTTCACATTATATAAGCCCTCTCCAGGGTCAAAGGTCCTACTTTTGGAAATATCTGGGGTCACCTCAGCAGTAGGCATACCATGTATATCACCTTCTATGAGCGTCTCCTCTACGTGAGGCTGTGGACCTCTCTCTCTGGAAGGTCTGTCTTCTGTTTTCTCTCCATCACTATCGCACAGCTCATCACCCTGGGCTTGTGGAAGTGCTAACAGATATTAGCAATTGCAAACAGACATTCAGTAATTAACTCTCACTAATGACACTGCTGAGCCTCTATGCTCACTTGGATCTTTACATTCAGTATAACTCACCCTGAGCTTTGATACCTGAAGGTCATCACATACAAGCTCATATGTTGGGGCAGCCATCATAACATGCACTACATTACTCTCAATATCCTGCAGCATATCACTGCTTTGCTCAACTGTCTCAGCAGCATCACTCTCTGAGCTGCTATCAGTCACAGCATGTGCATAACATATACTACTCTTGTCACTATCAACCCTGACATCTAGGGGCACACATGAGCTAATCGTGGCGATCTGACCTTTTCTCAGTAAACATATCTGCTTCAGATTTTACAACAGTTTTGTCACGGGTGCAATGACAGAGAGCTGTGATAGCACCGATCCCCATCCACTCAGATGCCGCGTTCATACATGATCGCAGCATCTAAGCGTAAAAACGGTATAAAATTAGCATAAAAAAATTCAGGTCGTTATTTATTAGGGATCCAGGTTCTCTCTGTCTGTAGCCATGACCACAAATGGGTAAGGCTGATAAGTGCGCTCCAGGTGTCCCCACCCACCCTCCCTTCTTTTTATGTTTCCTCAGGGTATTCCCCCTTATAGGCCTACCCATGTCAGGGCTAAGGGCACACCACCAGCCTTGCCTTCCAGTCAGGTCAGCAAGCTGTTAGTTAGGATAGGTATTAGGGATCCAGGTTCTCTCTGTCCTTAGCGATGACAAATTATATATATATAAATTGGAAAATAAAGACGCAGCACACTTTCTCGGTTGGGTGCAAAATCAGGCCAATATGAACCAGCACCAAGGTCCCATTCAATAAGACGGAAGAAGCCAGCAGAACACCATTAAGATAAAAAAAACACGTGCGGTTTATTCACCCAGTGTCATGTAGCAGCGACGTTTCAACCGCTTGTTGCGGTCTTTCTCATAGCTTGAGAAAGACCGCAACAAGCGGTTGAAACGTCGCTGCTACATGACACTGGGTGAATAAACTGCACGTGTTTTTTTATCTTAATGGTGTGCTGCTGGCTTCTTCCGTCATATATATATATATATATATATATATATATATATATATATATTTAAAGGGAGAGAGAGAGATACAGTTGCAAGAAAAAGTATGTGAACCCTTTGGAATGATATGGATTTCTGCACAAATTGGTCATGAAATGTGATTTGATCTTCATCTAAGTCACAACAATAGACAATCACAGTCTGCTTAAACTAATAACACACAAAGAATTAAATGTTACCATGTTTTTATTGAACACACCATGTAAACATTCACAGTGCAGGTGGAAAAAGTATGCAAACCCTTGGATTTAATAACTGGTTGAACCTCCTTTGGCAGCAATAATTTCAACCAAATGTTTCCTGTAGTTGCAGATCAGACGTGCACAACGGTCAGGAGTAATTCTTGACCATTCCTCTTTACAGAACTGTTTCAGTTCAGCAATATTCTTGGGATGTCTGGTGTGAATCGCTTTCTTGAGGTCATGCCACAGCATTTCAATCGGGTTGAGGTCAGGACTCTGACTGGGCCACTCCAGAAGGTGTATTTTCTTATGTTTAAGCCATTCTGTTGTTGATTTACTTCTATGCTTTGGGTCGTTGTCCAGTTGCAACACCCATCTTCTGTTGAGCTTCAGCTGGAGGACAGATGGCCTTAAGTTCTCCTGCTAAATGTCTTGATAAACTTGGGAATTCATTTTTTATTCAATGATAGCAATCCGTCCAGGCCCTGACGCAGCAAAGCAGCCCCAAACCATGATGCCCCCACCACCATACTTCACAGTTGGGATAAGGTTTTGATGTCGGTGTGCTGTGCCTATTTTTCTCCACACATAGTGTTGTGTGTTTCTTCCAAACAACTCAACTTTGGTTTCATCTGTCCACAGAATATTTTGCCAGTACTGCTGTGGAACATCTAGGTGCTCTTGTGCAAACTGTAAACGTGCAGCAATGTTTTTTTTTTGGACAGCAGTGGCTTCCTCTGTGGTATCCTCCCATGAAATCCATTCTTGTTTAGTGTTTTAAGTATCATAGATTCGCTAACAGGGATGTTAGCATATGCCAGAGACTTTTGTAAGTCTTTAGCTGACACTCTAGGATTCTTCTTCACCTCATTGAGCAGTCTGTGCTGTGCTCTTGCAGTCATCTTTACAGGACGGCCACTCCTAGAGAGAGTAGCTGCAGTGCTGAACATTCTTCATTTATAGACAATTTGTCTTATCGTGGACTGATGAACAGCAAGGCTTTTGGACATACTTTTATAACCCTTTCCAGCTTTATGCAAGTCAACAATTCTTAATTGTAGGTTTTCTGAGAGCTCTTTTGTGCGAGGCATCATTCACATCAGGCAATGCTTCTTGTGAAAAGCAAACCTAGAACTGGTGTGTGTTTTTTATAGTGCAGGGCAGCTGTAACCAACACCTCCAATCTCATCTCATTGATTGGACTCCAGTTGGCTGACACCTCACTCCAATTAGCTCTTGGAGATGTCATTAGTCTAGGGGTTCACATTTTTTCCACCTGCACTGTGAATGTTTACATGGTGTGTTCAATAAAAACATGGTAACATTTAATTCTTTGTGTGTTATTAGTTTAAACAGACTGTGATTGTCTATTGTTGTGACTTAGATGAAGATCAGATCACATTTTATGACCAATTTGTGCAGAAATCCATATCATTCCAAAGGGTTCACATACTTTTTCTTGCAACTGTACAACCTCAATTCCAGCGTTGTTGGTCTGGGGCTCAAACACTGCTGGGGAAGGGGATTAGTGAATATTGTTGTCAGGTGGTGTGTGTGGTTAGGTAGGCTGAGTGACTGTTCAGCCTGTCTATGACAGATGTAAATGCTATGTAAACTTTTGAGGACAAATTTATCTTTTATTATTATTATTGCATTGTACAAATATGAAACTTTTTTTTTTTCTGTACAGGGATGACATGCTTTAATAGATGGATCTCAATTGTCTGCTCCATCAGCTAGCTAATCTGACAGCTCCTTATCTCTGCTCTCTGACATTATAAACACTCATTATAACTCAGTTCTTATCTTACTGATGTGACTTGTTTATGACTTATTAGTAAATTAGTGATAAGGGTTATTAGATGACTGGCACAAAGTGAAAGTAAAAAGAATGATTCACACAGCTAGACAAAAAGTTAACACTTTATTAAGAATATTGAGCCATTCTGTAACAAAGACCTATTGAAAACAATGATTTTTCGCCCAAAATGAGCAAGCTGAAATCATAAAAGAAATTTGCCTCCAAAAGTGTATGGTACATATCCTTTACACATGTTCTGGTCCAATGGGATGCCGAGTCCCTGGTCCTATCAGGTTCTGATTCAGGGACTTGGTGCTCTATTTAAAGCCCCTGCTGGTTTATCTTCCTGGCTGTGCTTCAGATTCTGTCTGTGCATATTTGGATTGCTTGTTATATTAACCTCCCTCTGTCTTGTAAGTCTGTATGATACACATCTGGTTCTGACTTTGGCTTGGCTATTTTGACTACCCTCCATTCTCCGATTTTGTATCATATTGTTCTCACCGCTTTTCTTTTTTTTTTTTTGGTTTTAAAATGCTTTATTTTCAAATTAAGAAAATACAATGTGAACAACACCATCCGTGGTGTAATATGGTACCGAGCACATACAAAGCAATAATAATGTAAACTGCGCAGGATTTGGACAGAGGACTGTTACATTTCAAGATGCAAAAAGCACAGCCTAATTATTCTATATATCTCAAGCAATACATAGTCAAAAGAAAGGTCCAGGGTTCCATATGGATGAACACTATGGATCTTTATGAAGGGGTGGGTTATAGTGTAGGTCCCAAGCCCTGGGTTTTCGTAAATATAAGACCGGTGAATAGAGGGGAAATTTTTGTGTGACCTAGTGTGTTTAGGTTCTCTCATCTAAGCTAAGTTTAAGGAGGAGGAAGGGAACCTGTATTTTGTCCATAGGGCCCATCTTTTCATAAATAACAAGTGCGTTCGTGATTCCCAAGAGGCTAGTTCGGTGGATTTGGTCAACCTTGAGCCTCCACTGTTCCATTGAGGGAACGTTTGTTTGCAGCCAGAATTTGGGAATCAATAAGCGGGCCGCTAGCAGGAGCTGCTTAAAAAGGTAAGAAGGAGCCGAAGAAGCCTTATCATCAAAAAGAGTGAGCAGCGCTCCATATGGAGAAATGGTCATATCGGAGGAACAAATTTGGTTGCATAATTGAAAGATCTCTTTCCACTATTTGTTAATGGGAGGGCACAACCACCATATATGGAGGAAGGTGCCTACGTCTTCCTGACATCTCCAGCATTTATTAGAGGAGGGTCTGGTGAAACGTGCTGACTTAATAGGCGTGATGTACCATTGTGACAATATCTTGTAACCATTTTCCTGAGCTCTGACGCACCTGGATAATTTATGAGGGGCTTCAAATAATAAAGGAAGGGTTTGAAAAGGGAGATCCAAGCCCGTCTCCTTCTCCCAATAACGAATGAAAGCCGGTTTGGAAATTAGGGGAGGGGATCTCAGTTTGTTGTAGATAAGTGAGATTGTTTTTTTTGGAGGATTTGGATTTATTATTAAGGCTTCAAACCAGGTAAGAGGCCGTTGGAGCTCACCATTTGAATTGTTTTTCCGAATGAATGTCTTAATAAGTGGGATAAGTGTAAGGTCACGGGGCTGAGGTTTAAGCAATGATTTGATAGTATCAGACATGGGCATTAAGCCCTGAGGCTCTAGAATATGCAGTATAGGGACTGTTGAGGATCTAACTGAATTTGAGAAGGTGTTGCGAGGTCCAGAAGAGGCCGAACTTAGAATGTCACTGATTGTGGTCAGAGGGGAGGGGAAAGGGACTGAGCAATGAGATTGGTTCCACCATTTCCAAGTTTCGATGGTAGCTTTGATTATTGGGTATGACTGTAGACTAATGGAGGGGGGGGAGTCAAAGCCTAAGCATACAGCGCGGGCTGGCGTGCCGATGATGTCTTGTTCTAGGGCGACCCAGGACTTGTTTTTTGAATTTCTCAACCAATCGACGACTCTAGTCATCGATATGGCCCTCCCATAAAGTTCAGGATCTGGCAGACCAATTCCACCTGTAGCTCTAGATCGGGACAGGAAAGAATAAGAGAGTCTAGCTCTTCGGCCGTTCCATATAAATGCACTAAATTTATGTCTGAGGGCGGTATAATAGGATTTTGGGATAGGGATTGGTAGGACTTGTTGAAGGTAAGTGAGACGGGGGATAACAAGGGAGGAGAGGAGATTTTTCCTGCCAAACCACGAAAGGGTCGGGGCTGATTTGTTGAGTTTATCTAATGCTTCAAATAAGGAGGATTTCGAGGGGGTGAAATTGAGTGAGAAGAGATCGGAAATGTTTGAGCCAATCTTTACTCCTAAGTAAGTTACGGTTGGGGAAGACCAGTTAAATGGAGAGTTTTCCATTAAGGAACGTTTGAGTTGAGGAGATAGGCCCGTGCTGATAATGACGGATTTGCTTTCATTAATCTTAAAATCAGAGACATCACTATAGTTTCTTAAATGCTCCTGGATTAAAGGGAGGGAAACTCTAGGGTTAGAGGTCATGATCATGACGTCGTCTGCAAAGGCGGCTAGTTTATGGCTCCTGCCTCCCAAAAACATTCCCTCAATCCTAGTGTCTGCCCGAAGTTTTATTAAGAGGGGTTCCATAGCTAAGATGAATAGGAGGGGGGATAAAGGGCATCCCTGGCGTGTACCGTTATGTATTCGAAAGGGAATGGAAAGGTCACCATTGACCATGACCCGTGCTGTGGCCTGCTCATACATTGCGAATACTGCCTTGATATACGGACCAGGAAGGCCGAACAGTTCTAGTACATGGCTTAAGTAGTTCCAATTTATGCGATCAAATGCTTTTTCAGCGTCAGTACTGAGAAGTATTAGTGGAGAAGAAGTGCATTTGGCATGGCATAATATATTAATAACTCTGGCCGTATTGTCTCTGCCTTCCCTACCGCGAACAAAGCCCACCTGGTCCATATGTACCAAAAGAGGGAGAAGGACTGCCAAGCGGTTAGCCAAAAGTTTCGCTAAAAGCTTAAGATCAATGTTGAGTAAAGATATAGGCCTATAATTAGCACACACTTTGGAGTCCTTCCCCTCTTTAGGAATCAGAGCAATATGCGCAGTCGTCATGTCTCTAGAAAGGGAGATATTTTGTAAGGATTGATTGCAAATAGTAAGTAGGTGAGGCAGGAGTTGTTTCTTGAAAGTTTTGTAGTAAGAAGCGGGGAGGCCATCTGGCCCTGGACTTTTACCCTGGGGCATTTGGGCCAAAGCTATGGATAGCTCCTTGATGGTAAATGGAGCCTCCAGGGAGTGTTTCTGTTCAACTGATAGAGTTGGGCAGGACAAGGGTTTTAGAAAGGCGTCAATTAATGAAGAGTAAGCAGAAGGGGAAAATGAGGGAGGGATATTGTAAAGGGCTTCATAAAAGTCTCTAAATTGAGCAGCTATTTTTGATGAGGCGAAAATTGGCTCGCCTTTCGGTGAGGTGAGTTGATGTATATAATTGTCTGCCCTCCTGGTCTTGATTCTGCTTATTAGAAATTTGGTGGCTTTGTCACCATGTGCATAGAACTTATATTTGGAGTTGAGGTAATACATTGCTGATTTACTCTGTAATAGGGCTTTTAGTTCTGCTCTGGATTTGGATAGTTCCTGGAGTTGAGTTTCAGTCATGGATTTTTTATGGCCAGCTTCTAGCTTTCTTATTGTGGAAAGGACACTATTTATTTTACCTTCCTGCTGTTTCTTTAAATGGGAGCCAATGCTAATAAATTCGCCTCTAATAAAGGGTTTATGAGCGTCCCAAGTGACTTGGGGAGATAATTCTGGAAGGGAGTTAAGTTTGAAGTATTCATCCAGTAACGTGGCTATTTTTTCTACAGATTCAGAGTTACCTAGGATGGACTCGTTCAGTCTCCAATTAAAACTCTTAGATTTTTGCATAGGGGAGGTTATCATTAGGTAAATAGGAGCGTGGTCTGATAAATGTATAGACCCAATGCTAGCCTTTTGGCATAGTTGTAGGTGCTCTTTAGATACGAAGATGTAATCTATACGGTGATATGAGTCGTGGGCATGTGAATAGAACGTATAATCCAGGGTATTAGGATATAGGGTACGCCAAACATCAACCAAATGGAGATCCCAGAAGAAATTCTTAATGAGTTTTAGGGAGCGCCTAGAATGGGGAGTTTTTTGTGAGGAAGAGTCTATCTGTGGGTCAAGGGCTGTGTTAAGATCTCCTCCCACTAAAACTATACCTTCCTTAAAAGAGGAGATTGTTTGGACAATGGAAGAGAGCCATTTAGCCTGATTGTTATTAGGAACGTACAGGTTGACGAAGGAGTACATTTGGGAACCTATGTAACCTTTCACCATAATAAATCTACCTTCTGGGTCTTGTAGGTGGCTGGTAGGTTTGAAAGGTATTCTCCTCTTAAAACTAATGCTTACTCCTCCAGACGAGGCAGTGGCCCCTCCACTATGGAACCAAGTGGGGTAGTGAGAAAATTCCATGTTGGGGTAATGGTTGAATCTGAAGTGTGTCTCTTGGAGGAGCAGCACATCCGCTTCCTCCTTGCGCAAGATGGAGAAAATCTGGCTTCTCTTAGAGGGTGAGTTAAAACCTTTCACATTATAGGAAGCTATATGGATGTCAGCCATGATTAATTATTATTGTGAACATAGGAGTATAGTGTGTGCTGGTCCCCCAAGAAAGAACACTCACGGTCTGAAGAGGTCCTACCCCGCCCAGAGGAGAAGCTGGAATCCCGCCAACCTGCGTGTCCCGCCGATTAATCAGGGAAATTTGTGCCAGGTACCTAAAATAAAATAACGGAACAAGGAAAACAATGAGAACAAAAGAAAAGTACAGAATATAACATGGAGTGGAATGAGAACCACTAGTGTAAAGCATGGGGGAAAATTGGTCGAAGACCAGTTTACATGACGTTTAGCACGTATGGATGCAACCTGAAAACGGGTTAATATTTAAACAAGCAATTGGCAGGAACCCTAATGGGGAGAGAAATAAGGGCTTAGTGAAGCCATAATAGATAATCCTAGGGGCATATGAATTAAGGAAGGCCCACTAGGTACTGGGGATGGATAGAGGTAAATGGCAAATAGGCATGTAATGTGGAAACATTATCTGATAGTAGCTATCTTAAACATGACTAGTAAGAGGCTATATAGTGGATCTACTAGCAGAAATGGACTAAGCTAGACAAAGGAAGCTGATTCTCTGGATAGATCCACTAAAGTCCTGTTAATGAGTATCACCCCTGTCCATGGTTATAGCTGGAGGGTCGGGGGTATCATTCTTGAGCCAGTCTCTTAGGCGTCAGTTGTCGGCTTCTCTTCCCCGTTTTATGAGCCTTAGGAGTGTGATGCAGGGAGAAGGCAGCTACTTCTGGAACTTCAGGTAAGGCAAAGAGGTCTTGGAACTGATCCCAGTTTTCTATCTGCATGGGTGGGATTTGAAGGTGGTCATAGACGGCCTCTAGGTCAGCATGTGAGGTGATGTTGAAACGGCGGCCTCCTTGAGAAAGGCCGAACGGAAAGTTCCACTTATACAGGATTCTATTAGCCCGCAGCCACACTGTTAGAGGTTTAAGATGTTTGCGCTTCTTTAAGGTAGAAGGGGCCAAATCCTGGTATATCGATACTAGTGCTCCTTCAAACAATATGTCGGATCTATTTCTGGCAGCCTCCTGAACTGCAGACTTGACCTGAAAGTTCAAAAATTTGCAGATGATATCCCTTGGGGGTTCGTCCATTTTAGGTTTAGGCCGTAGGGCCCTGTGAGCCCTGTCAATTGTAATCTCTGGGGCGAGGTCAGGGCCTAGGAGGGAGGCACAGAGGGAAGTGATAGCAGCAGGAATATCACCAGGGAGAACGGATTCAGGGATTCCTCTTATCCGCAGGTTGTTCCGGCGACCCCTATTCTCCTGGTCTTCCAAGCTAAGTAAGTGCCACATCTACGAAATGAGCTTGTTGTAGCCCTCTGGTGATCCAGCATCAGGGCCTGGTTGTTCTCGAGCGTCTCGACTCGCTCACCCACTTGCCTCATGTCCTGGCGCATTGTTGCAAATTCGCTGAGCAGGGGCTCCAGGGCTTTATTTAAAGTATTCTTTAGATAATTCCTAGTAATCGGAAGGGCCCCCCTGCCCTGTAGCTCTTCAGTTTCGCTCTCTTCATCCGATTTGTCCTGCAGGCCGGCTTTCTGTTGTTGTGTCGGCGCCATCTTGGAGTCACGAGCGGCTAAAGCTGCAGCCGCTTTTTGGATGAATCTGTCCATGTCACCCGCCTGGACATGAGTGTTCCCCTGCCTTGGGGTTACCTATTTTCACCATTTTCGGGTGAAGGGCAAAAGATTGCTGATGCTAAGAACTGTCAGTAAGACGGAGCCCGGATTCAAGCGGCCATCTCAGACCGGCGCTAGCTCCGCCCCTTGTTCTCACCTTATTCCGTATAACCCATCTCTGTGTGTTTGCATTCTGTCTGTCAGTCTGTGTTGTACTTTAACACTACAGGGAATGTCGACCAGTTGTGGACTTGCCGATTAGGGCTTGAACTGCAAATAGGCTGTGAAAGCGGGTTGTGTTCAGTCAGGGCTTACTGTGCGTTTTCCTCCTTACTGTGCTGAGATGTGGAACGCTGTGTAAAATTTAAATAAAAATATGATTAGCAAATCTCATAGATGCATATTTTATAGAACATAGAACACACATAACATGTTAAAAGTGAGACATTTTACCGTTTCATGAAAAAAAGTTTCTCATTTAGAACTTGATGGCAGCAATGCATGTCAAAAAACGTTAGGCAACAAGGCAACATAAGACTGGAAAAGTATGCATAAGTGGTACTAATAAAAAATTAGCTGCCGGGTAATTTGCAATAAATTCACGGAACTGGGTATAATAAGAGCATGCTAAAGAGGCTAGAGAGTCTCTCAGAAGCAAACATGGCCATAGGTTCACCAATCTGTGAAAAACTGCATCTAAAAATTGTGGAACACTATCAGAAAAATGTTTCTCAATGTAAAATTGCAAAGACTTTAAATATCCCACCATCTACAGTACATAATATCATCAAAAGATTCAAAGAATCCAGAGAAACCCATGTGTGGAAGGTACAGCTCTGAAGGTCAATATTGGATGTTGTGATCAATGGGCCCAGAGACGACACAGCATTAAAAACAGGCATGATTCCTTACTATAAATAATAGCATAGGCTCAGGAACACTACCTGAAATCATTGTCTATGGACACAGTTAGCCATGCAAACCACAAATGCAAGTCATTGCTGTATCATGCAAAGAAGAAGCCATATGTCATCATGATCCAGAAACAATGCAGTCTTCTCTGGGCTAAAGCACATTTAAAATGGACTGAGGCAAAGTGGAAAACTGTTCAATGGTAAGATTAATTAACATTTGAAACTTGTTTTTGGAAACCATGGATGCCGTGTCCTGCAAACAAAGAAGGCAAAGAACTATCCAGTATCACTGATACAGTCCTGGTCAAAAGTTTAAGACCACTTGAAGAATGGCAAAAAATTATATTTAGCATGGCTGGATCTTAACAAGGTTCCAAGTAGAGCTTCAACATGCAACAAGAAGAAATGGGAGTAAGACAAAACATTTTTCGAGCATTCAATTTAATGAAAACAACAAATAAACTGAAACAGGCTGTTTTTCATCTGATCAAAAGTTTAGGACCACACCTCCCCAAAAAACTAAACCCCCCCAAAACAGAAATCCAACTTCCAAACATGAACTCAGTAATGAGTAGCTCCCCCGTTATTGTTTATCACTTCAAAAATTCGTTTCGGCATACTTGATGCAAGCGTTTCCATGAGGTGAGTGGGAACATTTCTCCAAGTGGTGAAGACAGCCACACGAAGGCCATCTACTGTCTGGAACTGTTGTCCATTTTTGTAAACTTCCCTTGCCATCCATCCCCAAAGGTTCTCAATTGGATTTAGATCAGGGGAACACGCAGGATGGGCCAAAAGAGTGTTGTTATTCTCCTGGAAGAAGTCCCTTGTACTGCGGGCATTGCATTCTGTAGCATTGTCCTGTTGAAAAACCCAGTCGTTACCACACAGATGAGGGCCCTCAGTCATGAGGAATGCTCTCTGCAACATCTGGACATAGCCAGCGGCCTTTTGACGCCCCTGCACTTCCTGAAGCTCCATTGTTCCACTGAAGGAAAAAGCACCCCAGACCATTATGGCGCCCCCTCCACTGTGGTGCGTAGAAAACATCTTAAGTGGGATCTGCTTGTCATGCCAGTAACGTTGGAAACCATCAGGACCATCAAGGTTACATTTTTTCTCATCAGAGAATAAAACTTTCTTCCACCTTTGAATGCCCCATGTTTGGTGCTCCCTTGCAAAGTCCAAACGAGCAGTTCTGTGGCGTTCAAGGAGACAAGGTCTTTGAAGACGTTTTTTTGTTTTTGAAGCCCTTCAGTCTCAGATGCTGTCTGATGGTTATGGGGCTGCATTCAGCACCAGTAAGGGCCTTAATTTGGGTCGAGGATCGTCCAGTGTCTTGACGGACAGCCAATTGGATCCTCCGGCTCAGTGCTGATGAATTTTTTTGGGGTCTTCCACTTGACTTTTTTGTTCCATAACCCTCGGGATCATTTAAGAAACTCCAAATGACTGTCTTACTGCATCCCACCTCAGCAGCGATGGCGCTCTTTAAGAGACCCTGCTTATGCAGTTCAACAACCTGACCATGTTAAAAAAGGGAGAGTTTTTTTGACTTTGCCATCACAACATCTGACTTCCTGACAGAAAATGACAATTAATCCACATCTTTGCACAGATTTGGCCTTTTAACCCCTTTAACCCCGGGCCTGTTTTCACCTTCCTGCCCAGGCCATTCTTTGCAAATCTGACATGTGTCACTTTATGTGGTGATAACGTTAAAACGCTTTGAGTTATCCAGGCCATTCTGAGATTGTTTATTCGTCACATATTGTACTTCATGACACTGGTAAAATGGAGTCCCAAAAATAAATTTTTATTTATAAAAAAAAAATAAAATTGAAAATGTCCAAGTTTCAATTTCTCTACTTCTATAATACATAGTAATACCTACAAAAATAGTTATTACTTTACATTTCCCATATGTCTACTTCATGTTTGGATCATTTGGGGAATGATATTTTATTTTTGGGCGATGTTACAAGGCTTAGAAGCAAATCTTAAAATTTTTCAGAAATTTTCAAAAACCCACTTTTCAAGGACCAGTTCAGGTCTGAAGTCACTTTGTGAGGCTTACATAATAGAAACCACCCAAAAATGACCCCATTCTAGAAACTACAGCCCCCAAAATGGTATTCAAAACTGAGTTTACAAACTTTGTTAACTCTTTAGGTGTTCCACAAGAATTAATGGAAAATAGAGATACAATTTCACTTTTTTGGCAGATTTTCCATTTTAATTATTTTTTTCCAGTTACAAAGCAAGGGTTAACAGCCAAACAAAACTCAATATTTATGGCTCTGATTTTGTAGTTTACAGAAACACCCCATATGTGGTCGCAAACCGCTGTACGGGCACACTGCAGGGCGCAGAAGGAAAGGAATGCCATACGGTTTTTGGAAGGCAGATTTTGCTGGACTGGCTCTTTGACACCATGTTCCATTTGAAGCCCCCCTGATGCACCCCTACAGTAGAAACTCAAAAAAGTGACCACATTTTGAAAACTACGGGATAAGGTGCCAGTTTTATTGGTACTATTTTGGGGTACATATGATTTTTTATTGCTCTATATTATGTTTTTTGTGAGGCAAGGTAACAAAAATATGGATGTTTTGGCACCGTTTTTTATTTTTTATTTTTACAGCGTTTACCTGAGGGATTAGGTCATGTGACTTTTTTATAGCGCAGATCGTTACGCACATGGCAATACCTAATATGTCTTTTTCTTGTTTATTTAACCTCCCTGGCGTATGATTATGTCAGGAATTTTGTACCAAAAGTGGTACAATTTTTTGCATGAAATTTGGTGTTATGTATTGTAGGCTTGAAATTCTTAGTAATTACTTACTAAAACCTGACCAAACATGACTTTAGTAGACATTTCAGATGTGATAAAGCTTCAAACACAAAATCATGAATTATAATCTAATAAATAATATAATTTTATTTAATAATGTAATAAAAATAATGACATTTGTCAAACACAGTAACCGGAACTGTGGTACTGAACTCAGCACCGGGAGCGGCCTTATGACACCATACTGTGGAATGATAAATGGATTGGCACAGGGAGCATGATGGGACCCTCAGCCCGGAGAAATGCCTGCAAAATATCTCAGTGTCAATGTTGGCCCAATTCGTAACGAACTGGAACTGACTAAGAGCAGCTGCTGCCTTAGCTGAGAACGAACAGTGGTAGTCATAGAGGGAACTACCACCGTACTTGTGTCCCAGTTCAGTTACTCTGAACAAATACAGTTCTAGTTCTTCCCTCCGGTCAGGACGCACTGAGCAGATCATGTCTCTGTACAAACTGAAGGCAAGAACAAATTCTGGTATGGTGAGTTTGTGATTCAGCCTGTGGTTGCGGTCTCTTAGGACCACCGACACATCACCACAAGCAATGACGTTACTATCTGAAAGATCCCAGGTAGCGATAAGTAAGGATGCAAATTTAACATCCCTACCTTCCAGGATGTCTTTCTTTATATTGGCAAGAATGAAGTGCGCCGGGGTGATATTGGGCACTGCTACTGTGAGACCTTGGCCCCCCGCTGCAGATGTGGAAGGGATGGCTACATCGGTAGTAAGCGGAGTATTAGCGGTACTGCGGGACTCAACCGCTTCCAGTCTGGTTTGGATATCCGAGACGAAGTCAGGTTGTTCAGCATGACATGAATTTGTGCGAGGGAAGGCTGTACTGTGGTCATGGAGACCTCTTCCTGGTGTTGAGGGCATGAGTTAGCGATGAGCAGACAATATAGTTGGGCTTTTCTGGCAGTAGCGGGAAACGAGATACCCCTTTTTGATAGTTCCGACATTAACTTAGGGATGGTCCAGCTGTGCAGAGATGGAATACTGCCCCCTTCTGACATCCTGGCGGCGTTCTCGTCGACCGAAGCCTCTACTATCTCTGATGCGTGTGACATTTTCCTGCGGGTACAGTATGCTACAATGAATCCCGGTAACCAACCCATCACCAGAACCACGTGGCAAATGACACCCGTACAAGATGTGAGAAAGCACGGAACCATGCAAACTGTGTTGGATATATATGAGGGATGAGTGACACAGTGAGCCTGTGAAGCAACCTGAACCGATAGCTAAATCCTGACTTACCCACAGTGATGGGTATGCTAGGCGGTGATACAGAGCTAACATTACCACCTGATAAGAACGTTAGGTTAGAAATAGCAAGTAAAGACTGACATCTACCCTACTGTGCCCTTCTAGTTGTAGGAAGGAACGTAGAATCACGTACAACCACAACACGGATCCTGAAACAAAAGGAGACGTAAGAACTTAGCATACGCGCTGCGGCCAACGCGTGTTGGCACATGGATGAAATAACGAGTAGACGAGTATGTGCAACATGCGTCATATTATGCGTCATGCCTGGACGAGCTGATCATTGCCGATTTAAACATGTGGGACCACTTTCTTAGGCAGTGGAATGGCATTTCGTTTTTCATTCCCGAAATATCCAACAACTCTCCCGTCGTTTTTTCTGATGCCGCCGCAAATACAGGCTTTGCACGTTATGTCATTTGTAAGACATCTGGTTCTTCTTTCTCTACAACACCAATTCTGCTATATAGGTTTGCATATCCCCGGGATTAACAATACAGCTGCCGATGCCTTATCTCGATTTAACTTTTCCCTTTTCTCACAGGTTTGTCCAGAAGCAGATGTTATCGGTGCCACAGTCCCTCCGTACGCCTCTCTGACCCTAATCTAGACACTCATCTAGCCACAGCTCGCTCGTTGTTAGCCAAATCCCTCTCACCTAATACTGCTAGGGCCTATCAGACAGGTTGGGGAGCTTTTTGCAAATTCCAGGCCACATTTCCTCAAGGCAACACTGAGTTTGTTGAGTACATTCTAGCATTCATTGGTTACTGTCATACCGATTTGAAACTGTCACTCTCCGCGGTCAATCCTACCTCTCGGGAGCGGGCGTAACTATGAAGAACTTGTGCTGCTGCTTGCAACCCTACCTCACTTGCAGCACGCGTCCCGTGCCATACATTACAGGTGTGAGATGCGTGAGTCGATTCGGGATCGTGCTGACCCCTGCTCCCTACGATTCATGCCGCGTGGGAGCCAAGCTGCCGGGCAGAACGCTCAGGTGCGGTGTAGCTCCCCCTTACCTAGGGAGCCAGCACCGCAGGACGGACTTTCGACATCGGAGCTGCGATACGAGGCAGCCACTTACCTATTCCTGGCGCAAGTTTGTCGGTGTAGTCTGTAAGGCATGAAAATTTATCAGGCTAGACGCTAAAGCTGTAGCGCTCCCCCACACAGAAACGAGGCCAGTGCTGAAATGACGTTCGTTGAGGGAGGGGGCATACTGCCATGATATAGGCAGCAGTGCCCCTCCCACAAATACAGGCCAATGTAACGGCCTTAAAACTTGTCGCCTCATGAAACTAAAAATCCTGCAAGGAAGAACTGTTGAGAAGTTAAAATCCTACATCAGACAAGAATTGGACAACATTCCTCTTTCAAAACTACAGCAATTGGTTCCCTAACTTGAGATGGTAGACATGCTCCTCTCCCTGAGATGTGTTGCTGCCATGAAGTTCTAAATGTAAATTTTGTGAAATGGCAAAATGTCTCCCTTTAAACATCTGCCACTTGTTCTATCATCCATGGTATTACGAATAAAATATGGATCTATGAGATTTGCAAATAATTACATTCTATTTTTGTTTACATTTAACAGATTTTACACAGTGTCTCAACTTTTTGTAAATCGTGCTTATACATATGCATCTCAATAAATTTGTATATCGTCATAAAGTTAATTTCAGCAATTTAATTCAAAAAGTAATTCACGGCACTCAGAGTAATCTATATTAAGCATTTGTTTTTTATGTTGATGATTATGGCTTATATCTAGTGATGGACGAACATCGGCCGGTACGATTCGCGAATGCGCATTCGCGATCAAATGTTTGAAAACAGTGCATTCGCGGCGGGTCCCATTCACTTTAATGGCAGGCGAACCTGAAAAACTTTCAGGTCATATTTGCAGCCAGCAAACACTTACTAGAAGTACACAAATAGTCCCACAACATGGACAGTGATATACCAGAAGGGGTTCATTAGCAAAAATTCCCACAAGAAAATATGTATTTTAATCAGGGGCCATTTCTATGCGTCTTAAAGGGAAACTCTCAAAAATGTGCCCTGCTGGAGCCTAGAAATTTTTTATTTCCTATCGGTTTAATGTATACAAATGTGCAGCACTCCAAGTTTTTGTATCATGCAGAGTCCGTAGAAAAATTGCATACATTAACGTAAATTATTTTTCTACCATGGAACTGTATGGTGAACAGATGCCACTGTACGGCATCAGTCTGAGGCATCTGTTAACGCAAACATTTTTGGTATGCATTAAATGGATGGCAAAAATAGAATATGTACCCCGCCCTAGTGTCAGAATAAGCACCAGTACACAGCGGAGCAGCATGGCGGAATGGGAAAATCGGCATGTACTATCAGAGCGTTACCTGGTCCTGGTTGTTAGGGATGAGGAATGTGTTTCCCAAGGATCATTTTGTACTGGGAAATACAGGGAACAAAATATATATATATATATATATATATATATATATATCGTATCCAATAACTGGATGGCCATAACTGTATCCCTTTCACTGCCCACGTCATCCTTTTATAGACCTGGCATGAGCGGGAATAATATGCAGGTTGCTGTGCTAAGGACCTTTGTGCCACAATCTGTGTCAGAAATACGACTAACATAGACATATTTATATATAATAAATGACCACCTAATTGTATTATTATACCGGGGTAGGTCTAATATCTTTATAAAAAAAAACAAATATATATATATATATATATATATATATACAGTACAGACCAAAAGTTTGGACACACCTTCTCATTCAAAGAATTTTCTTTATTTTCATGACTATCAAAATTGTAGATTCACACTGAAGGCATCGAAACTATGAATTAACACATGTGGAATTATATACATAACAAAAAAGTGTGAAATAACTGAAAATATGTCATATTCTTGGTTTTTCAAAGTAGCCACCTTTTGCTTTGATTATTGCTTTGCACACTCTTGGTATTCTCTTGATGAGCTTCAAGAGGTAGTCACCTGAAATGGAGGTGTGTTTGGGGTCACTGTCCTGTTGAAAAATAAATGATGGTCCAACCGGATGGAATAGCATGCCGCTGCAGGATGCTGTGGTAGCCATGCTGGTTCAGTATGCCTTCAATTTTTAATAAATCCCCAACAGTGTCACCAGCAAAGCTCCCCCACACCATCACACCTCCTTCTCAATGCTTCACGGTGGGAACCAGGCATATAGAGTTCATCCGTTCACCTTTTCTGAGTCGCACAAAGACGCGGTGGTTGGAACCAAAGATCTCAAATTTGGACTCATCAGACCAAAGCACAGATTTCCACTGGTCATTCTCTTCATGAGCTTCAAGAGGTAGTCACCTGAAATGGTTTTCACTTCACAGGTGTGCCCTGTCAGGTTTAATAAGTGGGATTTCTTGCCTTATAAATGGGGTTGGGACCATCAGTTGCGTTGTGGAGAAGTCAGGTGGATACACAGCTGATAGTCCTACTGAATAGACTGTTAGAATTTGTATTATGGCAAGAAAAAAGCAGCTAAGTAAAGAAAAACTAGTGGCCATCATTACTTTAAGAAATGAAGGTCAGTCATTCCAAAAAATTGGGAAAACTTTGAAAGTGTCCCCAAGTGCAGTCACAAAAACCATCAAGCGCTACAAAGAAACTGGCTCACATGCGGACCGCCCCAGGAAAGGAAGACCAAGAGTCACCTCTGCTGCGGAGGATAAGTTCATCCGAGTCACCAGCCTCAGAAATCGCAGGTTAACAGCAGCTCAGATTAGAGACCAGATCAATGCCACACAGAGTTCTAGCAGCAGACACATCTCTAGAACAACTGTTAAGAGGAGACTGTGTGAATCAGGCCTTCATGGTAGAATATCTGCTAGGATACAGGGGAACAAGGGGAACAAGTGGAAGCCCAAGGCCAAGGCAGAGGAGGAGCAAGAGGTCGCCAAGGCAGCTGTGTCATGGCCAGCTCCTCTGAGGGCAGGGTTAGCATGGCAGAGATGTGGAAAAGTTTTGTCAACACGCCACAGCTAACTGCACCACCACCTGATACGCAACGTGTTAGCAGGAGGCAACATTTCACTAACATGGTGGAACAGTATGTGTGCACACCCCTCCACGTACTGACGGATGGTTCGGCCCCATTCAACTTCTGGGTCTCTAAATTGTCCACGTGGCCAGAGCTAGCCTTTTATGCCTTGGAGGTGCTGGCCTGCCCGGCGGCCAGCGTTTTGTCTGAACGTGTATTCAGCACGGCAGGGGGCGTCATTACAGACAAACGCAGCTACCTGTCTACAGCCAATGTGGACAAGCTGACGTTCATAAAAATGAACCAAGCATGGATCCCACAGGACCTGTCCATCCCTTGTGCAGATTAGACATTAACTACCTCCCCTTAACCATATATTATTGTACTCCAGGGTACTTCCTCATTCAATCCTATTTTTATTTTCATTTTACCATTATATTGCGAGGCTACCCAAAGTTGAATGAACCTCTTCTCTGTCTGGGTGCCGGGGCCTAAATATATGCCAATGGACTGTTCCAATGTTGGGTGACGTGAAGCCTGATTCTCTGCTATGACATGCAGACTAATTCTCTGCTGACATGAAGCCAGATTCTCAGTTACGGGACCTCTCTCCTCTGCCTGGGTGCTGGGCCTAATTATATGACAATGGACTGTTGCAGTGGTGGCTGACGTGAAGCCTGATTCTCTGCTATGACATGCAGACTGATTCTCTGCTGACATGAAGCCAGATTCTCTGTTACGGGACCTCTCTCCTCTGCCTGGGTGCTGGGCCTAAATATATGACAATGGACTGTTGCAGTGGTGGCTGACGTGAAGCCTGATTCTCTGCTATGACATGCAGACTGATTCTCTGCTGACATGAAGCCAGATTCTCTGTTACGGGACCTCTCTCCTCTGCCTGGGTGCTGGGCCTAAATATATGACAATGGACTGTTGCAGTGGTGGCTGACGTGAAGCCTGATTCTTTGCTATGACATGCAGACCGATTCTCTGCTGACATGAAGCCAGATTCTCTGTTACTGGACCTCTCTCCTCTGCCTGGGTGCTGGGCCTAAATATATGACAATGGACTGTTACAGTGGTGGCTGACGTGAAGCCAGATTCTCTGCTATGACATGCAGATTGATTCTCTGCTGACATGAAGCCAGATTCTCTGTTACGGGACCTCTCTCCTCTGCCTGGGTGCTGGGCCTAAATATATGACAATGGACTGTTACAGTGGTGGCTGACGTGAAGCCTGATTCTCTGCTATGACATGCAGACTGATTCTCTGCTGACATGAAGCCAGATTCTCTGTTACGGGACCTCTCTCCTCTGCCTGGGTGCTGGGCCTAAATATATG
Source organism: Bufo gargarizans (assembly GCF_014858855.1). NCBI lineage: Eukaryota > Metazoa > Chordata > Amphibia > Anura > Bufonidae > Bufo > Bufo gargarizans. The sequence goes on from NC_058080.1 coordinate 197,672,604, forward strand.
ATAGGTATATGGCACCCCTCAATCAGTATTTTGTGGAAGCAGGTTTATTGCAGCCCTCAATCAGTATTTGGTGGAAGACGGTATATAGCAATAGCACCGCTCAATCAGTAGTTTGTGGAAGAAGGTATATAGCACCACTCAATCAATATTTGGCGGAAACAGGTATATAGTACCCCTTAATCAGTATCTGGCAAAAACAGGTATATGGCACCCCTCAATCAATATTTTGTGGAAGCAGGTATATCTCAGCCCTCAATCATTATTTGGTGGAAGAAGGTATATAGCAGAGGTGGCCAACCTGTGGCTCTTGAGCCGCATGCGGCTCTTTGCTTCTTCAAGTGCGGCTCTAGCTATGGAGTCGGGAAGCAGTCAGGACGGCTCACTCTCCACCCCATTGCTCAGATCTCTTTTCCTGATCGGGCACTGTTACTACTTTGCAGCTCCAGCTCACTCTCCACTACGTCCTGATGCACACAGTGTGAGAACGTAGTATGTGGAGAAATACTATGACCTGACATTATGCTCATCAGGTCACAGTGGAGAGCGTGTCAGACCTGCAGAGTAGCAGGTGGCCGAGCAAGAACCCAGTGCCTGATCAGGAGAGGGAAGAGATTTATTTATTTTTTTAATTATAGAACTGAGCATGGGGGTCTGATCTAAGCATGGGAGGTTCTGATCTGAGCATGGGGGGTGTGTCCTGATCTGGGCAATGGGGGTTCTGATCTGAGCATGGGGGGTCCTGATCTGAGCATGGAGGGGGGATCTGAGAATGGGGGTTCATATTTGAGCCTAAGGGGTCTTGTTTGAGCATAGGTTGGTCAGGTCTGAGCGTGGGGGGTTAGATCTGAGAAGGGGGGAGATCTGAGCACTGAGTGTCTGACACTGGGAGTCTGATTTGTTTTGTCTGATCAAAGCATTGGGAGTTTTATTTTGGAGGTCTGATTTGGAGGTCTGATGAGGTTTGGGGATCTTATTTTAAGGTCAGAATAGGATTGGGTATCTGATTTAGGAGTCTTATCTGAGGTCTGATGAAAAATATATTTTTTCTTTTTTTTCTCTGCTATTGAATTTTTTTTTTTCTTTTTATCAGACCTCAGATCAGATGAAAAATCTTTTTTTCTCTTATTTTTCTTTGTTAAACCTGAATGGATCTTGTAGGGTGAAAAAATTATGACTCTTGTGTAAATGTATAACTTGTGGCTCCTGGCAGTCATACGTGTTTTTTTTTGGGCTCTTTGTGTCTGTAAGATTGGCCATGCCTGGTATATAGCAATAGCACCCCTGAATCAGTATTTTGTGGAAGCAGGTGTATTGCATCCCTCAATCAGTATTTTGTGGAAGAAGGTATATGTCACCCTTCAATCAGTATTTGGCAGAAACAGGTATATAGCACCCCTTAATCAGTATTTGGTGGAAATCGATATATAGAACCCCTCAATCATGATTTTGTGGAAGAAGGTATATCGCAGCCCATAAGCAGTTTTTTTTGGGGCAACAGGTATATCACACCTGTTGTAATTAATTACTCCAATAGCGTTTACCCTCTATCTTGCTGCGGTATTGCAGCAGAACCGCACACAACTGATGCACAATACAAATACACCTTGATATAATTTCTATGTTAGAAAGAATATTATGAGTATATCACACCCCTCTATATCACAACTATCGATAGCACACCTATACCAGTCCTTAACAGGACTTTTGTGGCCCTTTTAGCTAGCGTTTGGTGTCCCTAACTGTCCCTGCTCCAAAATGCAACCTCTATCCACACTCGCAAAGTGCATAATGTAAAATGGCTGCCAGATCAGGTTCTGTTATAGGGTTGGGGGTGTGTCCATGTGCTGTGTGTCTAATTTGGCTGCCCTGTTCCACCTGATGGATGTGTCATGGGTAGGGTTGAGAGAACCCAAACTGTAAAGTTCGGGTTTGTACCGAACTTTAGGATTTTTGGACCCCTGACCCGAACCCGAACATTTCAGTGAAAGTTTGGGTTCGGTGTTCGGTGCGTTCTTGGCCCCTGCAAATTGGGCACGTGGCCTGAGCTTGCCCTTTACATCTTGGAGGTGCAGGCCTGCCCTGCAGCCAGTGTATTGTCTGAACGTGTGTTTAGCACGACTGGAGGATTATATTTCCCAATGTTTTGGGGTGTACCCTAATTTAAAAAATATATAAATACATTTTAACCCAAAAAGCAGTGTAGGCTACCTCCTCCTCCTCCACCGCCACTTCCACCACCTCCTCAACCTCCTACTCCATATGGACCTCGTCCTCCTAGATCAAGATTTTATTTTTTCTACGTATTTTATGTTATTTAAAGTCATTTCCCTATCCACATTTGTTTGCAGAGCACTTGCCATGCTCTTAACCACATTTTGATTACATTTGCAGCCCTCTAGCCCTTTTCATTACATTTTTACAGCCATTTTAGTGCTCAGAAGTTCAGTTCCCCATCAACTTCAATAGGGTTTGGGGTCAAGTTCGGGTCAAGTTTGGGTCCCGAACTCGAACTTTTTTGTGAAGTTCGGCCGAACTTGTCGAACCCGAACATCCAGGTGTCCGCTCAACTCTAGTCATTAGTCACAGTTTGTCGCTATTCAAAAAAATATGGCACATGCCAATATCACCATATGTTCGGCGAATCGTGAACGAGCAAAATTCGCTGTGAAATGACCGCTGGGCGAACCGCAAAGACATCTCTGCTTATAGCTAATGAAAACCCAAAACTTAATATGTGAGATAATTTAAATATTGTGAAAAAATGCAATATTGTAGACACATGGTGTCACACTCAAAGGATTCCTAAGCTTTTAAAAGTTCCCTCAGCCTGGTTCATTAGGCTACACAATCATGGAGAAGAGTCCTGATTTGACAGTTGTCCAGAAGACAGTCATTGATACCCTCCACAAAGAAGGTAAGCCATAGAAGGTCATTGCTAAAGAAGCTGGCTGTTCACAGAGTGCTGTATCAAAGCATATTAATGGAGAGCGCTACAACTGTCGCATTCCTTGTGTCAAGTCAGTCATGACCCGGAGACAACTTCAAAAGCATCTTACCTGGGCTAAGGATAAAAAGGACTGGAATGTTGCTCAGTGGTCCAAAGTCCTGTTTTACGATGAAAATAAATTTTGCATTTCATTTGGAAATTAAGGTCACAAGGTCTGCAGGAAGATTGGAGAGGCATACAATCCAAGAAGTCCAGTGTGATGTTTCTACAGTCAGTGATGATTTTGGGAGCTATGTCATCTGTTGGTGTTGATGAGAGACACCAGACCCAGCAATGCAGAAAAGCTGAAGGCCACCATAAAAAAATAAAAATAAATCAGCAGTGCCATAGGCTAATCACCTTCATGCAAATGGAGCCCCAACCAAGAATTATATACTGAACATACTTTATAGTAGGCCAACATTTCTGCATTAAAAAATCATTTTTAATTGGTCTTATAAAATATTCTAATTTTCAGAGATTCTTAATTTTGGGGTTTCATTAGCTGCAAGCCTTAAAGGATAACTGTCGTTTATTTTTATTTTTTTGTTTGGAGTATTGGATTGTGTTGGCTAATATCACCTTGGTGGCCCTATTTCAACTTTTCACTGTGTATTCAATTACCCCTAAATTCCACATTTTTGTTCCCTGTACTGCCTACTTTTACCTGTGCTTAAAATAGGGTTGCTAGGCATGGTCAGTCTATCTGTTGATAGACGGACCACGTAGCATGCAGGGTCACATTACTGACAGCCAGGGACTGTAAGTAAATGGTTAAAACCAGGTCCTCCCCAGCAGCTGATAACAGTGCCTGGGCTGTGTGCACTTCTCCCTGTCCCTGTGCTTGGCAGACGCTCCCTCACTCAGCAGAGCTGGAGAATGCAGAGTTGGAGCAGCGCAGACCAGGGAAGGGCCATCTGCCATCTGCTCAGTGTATAAATGAAAGCAACATGTGGTAAGAGGACCCCTTTATGCTGCAGAAGATTAATCCTTTAGGGGGGAGGGCATTGGTTACTGACACTTTTGGAGGGCTATTGTTACTGGCTAGTGAGGGCAAGCGGGATTAGCCTGCCCTGAGACCACCTTGGCGTTCGGTAGGCGGGCTTAGATGTGTTTTTATCAAAATATATTGACTAAGTGTCTCAGATATTATCATATCAGAGTGAGGACTTTGTCCATATATAGTGCTTGCATCTACTTTACTAAGTGCATTATTATCTTATTTCTGTGGTTTTCTTCAATAATATGGCCAGGGACATCCGCACATTTGTATCATATCGTGCAGGATGTTTTTATCTTAGCTTTTTCTGTGATTTTTTTGTCTATGTAGTATTTGCTTGAGGGAGTGGCACCTTCAAGTGTGAATGCGCACCTATTATCTTGGGAGTAGCATTCCTCTGCACTTTTGCCCCCCTCCCCTATCCAATAGAGCGCCTTAATTAGGTGGTGCATATGGCTGTGCTTGCTCCTCATCATTGGTTGCTTGATGCACATGGAGGTTACTAGGAGCAGCATACCATATGTGCGGCGTCTGCGCTCCTGAACATAGAAGCCCAACGGCTTAGGTAGGTTTAGCGTAGGACCCGCCTGACCTGAGACCACCTTGGCATTCGGTAGACGGGCTTAGATGTGTTTTGATCAAAATATATTGACTAAGTGTCTCAGATATTATCATATCAGAGTGAGGACTTTGTCCATATATAGTGCTTGTATCTACTTTACTAAGTGCATTATTATCTTATTTCTGTGGTTTTCTTCATGCTTTATAGTAGGCCAACATTTCTGCATTAAAAAATCATTTTTAATTGGTCTTATAAAATATTCTAATTTTCAGAGATTCTTACTTTTGGGGTTTCATTAGCTGCAAGCCTTAAAGGATAACTGTTGTTTATTTTTATTTTTTTGTTTGGAGTATTGGATTGAGGTGATTAATATCACCTTGGTGGCCCTATTTCAACTTTTCACTGTGTATTCAATTACCCCTTAATTCCACATTTTTGTTCCCTGTACTGCCTTTTACCTGTGCTTAAAATAGGGTTGCTAGGCATGGTCAGTCTATCTGTTGATAGACGGACCACGCAGCGTGCAGGGTCACATTACTGACAGCCAGGGACTGTAAGTAAATGGTTAAAGCCAGGTCCTCCCCAGCAGCTGATAACAGTGCCTGGTCTGTGTGCACTTCTCCCTGTCCCTGCGCTTGGCAGACGCTCCCTCACTCAGCAGAGCTGGATAATGCAGAGTTGGAGCAACACAGACCAGGGAAGGGCCATCTGCCATCTGTTTAGTGTATAAATGAAAGCAACATGTGGTAAGAGGACCCCTTTATGCTGCAGAAGATTAATTCTTTAGGGGGGAGGGCTCTGGTTACTGACACTTTTGGGGGGCTATTGTTACTGGCTAGTGAGGGCAGGCGGGATTAGCCTCAGGGTGTGGACAGTGGCGGCCATCTTAACTGAATAGTTAAATTGCAGTTTTATGCAGACTGGTTGACTAATGGGGTGAGTCAGTCTAATAGTAACTGATTCTGGAATATCATGTTATTAGTAACTACACATATGAAAATTGAAATTAGGGTCTAAATGTTATCCTTTAAAGGGTTTCTACCACTTGAATATCACATATTTGGTGTTCAGACACTAGCGATTCGCTAGTGTCTGTTCTTGCCTACAAGCTAATTATCACATTAATCCGGGCTGCCGATACCTCAAAAAAAGCACTTATATCTTTATGCAAATGAGCCTCTAGGTGCTATGCAGGCGTTTTTCTAAGCACCTAGAGGCTCCGTCTACCTTGCATTTTGCCGCCCTGCGCCTCGCTCCAGCACGCCCATCTCTCACTGTAATCGATCCTCCCCCTGCTTCAGCCTTCCGAAATCCCGCGCCTGCGCCGTCCGTCGCGGCATTCGGAGGCATTCGGCGCAGGCGCAGTCAATGTCTGACCGCTTGCTGCTGGGCTTCGTCTGTCCCACGGAGCTCTGTGACGTCATCGGCGCAGGCGCAGTTGAAATGTCTGAGCAGGGAGCGGTCAGACATTGACTGCGCCTGCGCCGAATGCCTCCGAATGCCGCGACGGACGGCGCAGGCGCGGGATTTCGGAAGGCTGAAGCAGGGGGAGGATCGATTACAGTGAGAGATGGGCGTGCTGGAGCGAGGCGCAGGGCGGCAAAATGCAAGGTAGACGGAGCCTCTAGGTGCTTAGAAAAACGCCTGCATAGCACCTAGAGGCTCATTTGCATAAAGATATAAGTGCTTTTTTTGAGGTATCGGCAGCCCGGATTAATGTGATAATTAGCTTGTAGGCAAGAACAGACACTAGCGAATCGCTAGTGTCTGAACACCAAATATGTGATATTCAAGTGGTAGAAACCCTTTAAACATCAACATTAAAAGACATAAACACTATATACTGGGTGGGCCATTTATATGGATACACCTTAATAAAATGGGAATGGTTGGTGATATTAACTTCCTGTTTGTGGCACATTAGTATATGTGAGGGGGAAAACTTTTCAAGATGGGTGGTGACCATGGCGGCCATTTTGAAGTCAGCCATTTTGAATCCAATCTTAGTTTTTTCAATAGGAAGAGGGTCATGTGGCACATCAAACTTATTGGGAATTTCACAAGAAAAGCAATGCTGTGCTTGGTTTTAACATAACTGTATTCTTTCATGAGTTATTTACAAGTTTCTGACCACTTATAAAATGTGTTCAATGTGCTGCCCATTGTGTTGGATTGTCAATGCAACCCTCTTCTCCCACTCTTCACACGTTGATAGCAAAACCGCAGGAGAAATGCTAGCACAGGCCTCCAGTATCCGTAGTTTCAGGTGCTGCACATCTCGTATCTTCACAGCATATATTCAAATGTATTTATATATGCATAATAATTTGTATAGAATAAAGAAGAGGGGAGGGTTTCTTTAGCTGCTCATTTCTTGGGATTGGAGCAGCTAGAGAAATTGGCTGGCATTCCAAGCTTTCAAACAATACCAGAAATACTGCATAATATCCATAACATTGGAAGATACAGCTGTTAGTAATCAAGTTGGGACTGATAGCAGTGAAACCAGTTTTTACTTTTATTTTCTGCTACATTCACTGCAAACCCCATTTTTAACAGCTATATTTTCCTATAGTGTGTGTAATGCTATGATTCTTGTATTCTTTGAAAGCCTGCAATGCCAGCTTTCAAACTAGGCCAGGCCCATATTCTAGCTGCCAGTTCCAAGATATGAGCAGCTAAAGTGTCCCCTCCCTTTAGTCTGGATTGCTTTGGGCCCTTGGAACAGCAAAGCCCGCCCAGCTAAACACTTTGGAGCCATTTTCAGCAGAATAAAAGTGATATTCCTAGACATTGAATAAAGTACAAACAGATATGTTTGGAATGTGTTTGCAATCTGTTGTTGGGCACTGTGTTTAGATATGCAGTGTCCCACTACGTGATTTTGGGCACCGAAAACTTGTTTTTATTGTGTTTTAATGTCTTGTTTTATGCCTGTATGCTGCATTTCATCAGATGTCATATTTTGCATGTCACTATGTGATTCTACATGCAAGATCCTTTACATAGGCCTAGTTAGGGTGCACTACACTAGTTTCTCCACAAGATGGGGCAGTGTTACAGTGTATATATAGCTTAGCTCAGGCCCAAGTTAGGCCCAAGTTAGGCCCAAGTCTTGCCTGCAAGAGATGGAGACCTCAAAAAAACTTGTAAACCAAAGAGAAGCCTTCTGGATTCTAAAAATTGAAGTCCAGAAGCCCTGCAGGATCAAATTTGAGAAAAGAACTCATGTATATTTATTAGTAGCTATTAACGATCACATCATGATGCAACTTCAAGAAAATAAAAAATGTATTGTATAGCCTGAATGGTCAGAGTTAGATTGCAGCCAGCAAGTATTGAGGAGTGTTCACATGGAGCGTTTTTTCTGCTGCTCACTTATAATCATGTTTATTCACTTATTTATATATTTATTATCAATGCTATGTTACTCCTCAATTTTTGCTGGGTTTAATGTCATGAAATGTCTGTTCATAGGGGCTCATGTTAGATTTTAAACTTGTTTGGTACATTTAAATTTCTGCTAGCACTTTTGATTGTAACACCTGGGATGGCTTGCACCGCCCAGCTAGTTTAAGGGGGGAGGGATTTTCTATGTTCACTCGTATATGTACTTCCTTAGAAATTTATTATGAAGGTCATGATTAAGAACCATCTGGTTCGAAATGCGTAGACCGTATTGGCGCTTGCACCTTGAGGATTTTTTACCGCTGTATATTTGGTTTTGTGGAATAAAACATCGTTAAGCACGAAAAATCGAGGTGCTGGATTTTTTCCTTTCAAGTATATGAGTCTGGGACTCTTCCCATCCGTGCACCTTCCAAACTACTGATGCAGGTGAGCTGGACTGTTACTATTGCTTAGGCAGTTCCAGTCTGGACAAGTTCAGTCCAGTTCAGAGTAGAGTTAGTTTCTAGACAGAGAGCAGCCATTAAGTAGCTGCTTGCTGGAGGGAGGCCTCCTGCATCTCTGCTCTCTCCCTGTTGGCTCCAAAGCCACAAGATTCCACCCAGAGATGAGAAGTCCACTTCTACAGCTCGCTCCTCCGGGGTGACCAGTGTACAGCTACTAAAGCAAGTATTCAAGGGGAATTTTATATTGTCTTAAAGTCAAAGGATAACACACGGCCATACTCAAGGGCTTCCCAGGCACCTTTGCAAGCAGGTGTAGGACACAGCTTACAGCATCCACACCTTCCAGTTTAAACCCTGAGGACAGATAGGCCATCTGTCAAAGTAACAAATAGTCCAGCAAAAAAAGGAAAACTCCTAAAATCATTAGCTTTATTTCATCTGTTTAAAAACGGGAATATACAGTCCCGATAATAAATTGATCTATTGGCCAATATATGATACAGTTAGGACCAGACATACACAAAACTTCAGGGGACCTATCAGTATCAGAATGGGGGAGGGGACCTAGCTGTCCCTTCACTTACCCTATCTGTTTAAATTCTTTTTTTATTCAAATTTTCAGGTTCAAAGAACAAATTTATATTACAATAAAATGATAGTGTAAATCAATATCGTAAAACTTGAGGTATCTAGGATCTCCATTGTGGACTTCCAATACATGGGATGCCATCCGAGTAAAATTTTTCTTCAGGACATCGTTAATGTGCTTACACACCCTTATGCGTAACTCTCTAATAGTTTTCCCGATGTAATCCATCGGGCTCGGCCATTGGCAAAATATATTGCTCCCTTACTTCTACAATTGATAAAATCCTTTATCACTATTACCTGCCCTGTCGCTGAGCTCAGAATTAGTCTTGGAGGTGGAGATAAACTCACAGGCTTTGCACGACCCACATCTGAACATACCATTGGGCTTACGATCTAACCATGTCCCTGCTATCTTGGGTGGTGAATAATGACTTCGGACTAACCTATCTCTTAAGCTTCTGCCTTTGCGGTATGTTATGCTAGGATGGTCTGTTGCAACTTCAGAGAGGTCTGAATCCATAGAAAAAATTGGCCAATATCTCGTAAGGATATCCCTTACCTGCAAATTTGCTGCATCAAACATATACAGACGTGGACAAAATTGTTGGTACCCTTTGGTCAATGAAAGAAAAAGTCACAATGGTCACAGAAATAACTTTAATCTGACAAAAGTAATAATAAATTAAAATTCTATAAATGTTAACCAATGAAAGTCAGACATTGTTTTTCAACCATGCTTCAACAGAATTATGTAAAAAAATAAACTCATGAAACAGGCATGGACAAAAATGATGGTACCCCTAGAAAACACAGAACATAATGTGACCAAAGGGACATGTTAATTCAAGGTGTGTCCACTAATTAGCATCACAGGTGTCTACAACCTTGTAATCAGCCATTGGGCCTATATATATGGCTCCAGGTAATCACTGTGTTGTTTGGTGATATGGTGTGTACCACACTCGACATGGACCAGAGGAAGCAAAGGAAAGAGCTGTCTCAAGAGATCAGAAAGAAAATTATAGACAAGCATGTTAAAGGTAAAGGCTATAAGACCATCTCCAAGCAACTAGATGTTCCTGTGAGTACAGTTGCACATATTATTCATAAGTTTAAGATCCATGGGACTGTAGCCAACCTCCCTGGACGTGGCCGCAGGAGGAAAATTGATGACAAATCTAAGAGACGGATAATCCGAATGGTAACAAAAGAGCCTAGAAAGACTTCTAAAGAGATTCAAGGTGAACTTCATGCTCAAGGAACATCAGTGTCAGATCGCACCATCCGTCGTTGTTTGAGCCAAAGTGGACTACATGGGAGACGACCAAGGAGGACACCATTGTTGAAAACGAATCATAAAAAAGCAAGACTGGAATATGCCAAACTACATGTTGACAAGCCACAAAGCTTCTGGGAGAATGTCCTGTGGACAGATGAGACAAAAATCGAAGTTTTTGCCAAGGCACATCAGCTGTATGTTCACAGACGAAAAAATGAAGCATATCAAGAAAAGAACACTGTCCCTACTGTGAAACATGGAGGAGGCTCTGTTATGTTCTGGGGCTGCTTTGCTGCGTCTGGCACAGGGTGTCTTGAATCTGTGCAGGGTACAATGAAATCTCAAGACTATCAAGGAATTCTAGAGAGAAATGTACTAGCCAGTGTCAGAAAGCTTGGTCTCAGTCGCAGGTCATGGGTCTTGCAACAGGACAATGACCCAAAACACACCGCTAAAAACACCCAAGAATGGCTAAGAGGAAAAAATTGGACTATTCTAAAGTGGCCTTCTATGAGCCCTGACCTCAATCCTATTGAGCATCTTTGGAAGGAGCTGAAACATGCAGTCTGGAAAAGGCACCCTTCAAACCGGACACAACTGGAGCAGTTTGCTCATGAGGAGTGGGCCAAAATACCTGCTGAGAGGTGCAGATGTCTCATTGACAGTTACAGGAAGCGTTTGATTGCAGTGATTGCCTCAAAAGGTTGCGCAACAAAATATTAAGTTAGGGGTACCATCATTTTTGTCCATGCCTGTTTCATGAGTTTATTTTTTTACATAATTCTGTTGAAGCATGGTTGAAAAACAATGTCTGACTTTCATTGGTTAACATTTATAGAATTTTAATTTATTATTACTTTTGTCAGATTAAAGTTATTTCTGTGACCATTGTGACTTTTTCTTTCATTGACCAAAGGGTACCAACAATTTTGTCCACGTCTGTAAATCAGCCTAATTGGGGATTGGCCAATACTGTCCCTCCGTCGTGGGACTAGTAAGTTATCACGAGTTTGTTCCTGTGCATGTTTAAAGGCATCCGCCAGGACCGGTTTAGGGTAACCCCCATCGCGGAACCTTTTCCTTAATTTGTTGGCTTCCCAATAGAATGCTTCATTCTCTGAACAATTCCTCCATACCTGAAGGTATTGTCCTTTAGGAATGCTCCTTTTCTAAGGTGTGGGGAGGTGACTATTCCAATGAAGAATAGAGTTGACTTAAGCCTTACGGAAAATAGTTGACTTAAGCCTGTCACCATATTTATATGTCCTCACATCCAAGAAAGTTATGGCCCCCTGTTGTAATTCAAAGGTGAATTTCATGCCTATTGTGTTGTCATTAAGTTCCTGGACGAGCTCAATAAACTCTTCTCTCCCTCCTTTCCAGACGATAAACACGTCATCTATGTAGCGTGTCCAGAACAGTATTTTTTCTTGCCACCAGACAGGGTGGTCTGGAAACACGATCGTATCCTCCCACCAGCCCAGGAAGAGATTAGCATAAGTGGGAGCACAAGGGCTCCCATAGCTGTCCCCCTGAGCTGGTGGTAGAATCGTGTGTTGAAAAGAAAAAAATTGTGGGTCAAAGTGAACTTCAACAGCTGAAGAATAAAAGTATTATGTTCTCCACAGTGTTATCCTCTAGACTTAAGATAATATACAATTGCCGTGAGTCCTTTTTCAAACTATATAATGACTCTACATCAATACTAGCTAGGAGGCAGTGTGGATCTATGCTGATGGTCTCTATTTTATTAAGTAGGTCCATGGTGTCTCTCGTGTAAGATAGTAACGATGTTGCAAATTGTTGGAGGACTCTATCGAGATATACACCACAGTTCTGAATAAGGTAGCCCACCCCTGATAAATTGGGCGCCCTTTTAACGGAGACGTCCCATTATGGACTTTGGGCAGTCCATAAAAGGTTGCTATACTAGGGTTTTTTGGCCATCATTATTTTTTTTTTGGTGGGGACACTAGTAAATACTAATGCTAACACTGGGTTTGTGAATTGTTGTATATTCCTAATAGGGACAACCAGGGTTAACTCAGCCTAGGTACGAGGACAGGGAGTCCCTACCATCCAGGGTCGTCCCTGGGCTGAGGGCTCAGATAGGGTAAGTGAAGGGCCAGCTAGGTCCCCTCCCCCATTCTGATCCTGATAGGTCCCCTGATGTTTTGTGTATGTCTGGTCCTAACTGTATCATATATTGGCCAATAAATCAATTATTGGGACTGTATATTCCCGTTTTTAAACTGATGAAATAAAGCTAATGATTTTAGGAGTTTTCCTTTTTTTGCTGGACTATTGCATCTGTCAGAAAGCACTGGGAAATAGAGGTTCAAGGACTCTGCAAACCACCTTCAAGTCAGGTTAGAATCAGGCGAGAGTTTTTACCAGCCAAAGACTTTTTTTTCTTCAAAGCCTAGTCTGAAGCAGTAGCTTTCTTATATATATATATATATATATATATATATATATACAGGGAGTGCAGAATTATTAGGCAAATGAGTATTTTGACCACATCATCCTCTTTATGCATGTTGTCTTACTCCAAGCTGTATAGGCTCGAAAGCCTACTACCAATTAAGCATATTAGGTGATGTGCATCTCTGTAATGAGAAGGGGTGTGGTCTAATGACATCAACACCCTAATAATTATTTGGCAACTTCCTTTTCTTTGGCAAAATGGGTCAAAAGAAGGACTTGACAGGCTCAGAAAAGTCAAAAATAGTGAGATATCTTGCAGAGGGATGCAGCACTCTTAAAATTGCAAAGCTTCTGAAGCGTGATCATCGAACAATCAAGCGTTTCATTCAAAATAGTCAACAGGGTCGCAAGAAGCGTGTGGAAAAACCAAGGCGCAAAATAACTGCCCATGAACTGAGAAAAGTCAAGCGTGCAGCTGCCAAGATGCCACTTGCCACCAGTTTGGCCATATTTCAGAGCTGCAACATCACTGGAGTGCCCAAAAGCACAAGGTGTGCAATACTCAGAGACATGGCCAAGGTAAGAAAGGCTGAAAGACGACCACCACTGAACAAGACACACAAGCTGAAACGTCAAGACTGGGCCAAGAAATATCTCAAGACTGATTTTTCTAAGGTTTTATGGACTGATGAAATGAGAGTGAGTCTTGATGGGCCAGATGGATGGGCCCGTGGCTGGATTGGTAAAGGGCAGAGAGCTCCAGTCCGACTCAGAAGCCAGCAAGGTGGAGGTGGAGTACTGGTTTGGGCTGGTATCATCAAAGATGAGCTTGTGGGGCCTTTTCGGGTTGAGGATGGAGTCAAGCTCAACTCCCAGTCCTACTGCCAGTTTCTGGTAGACACCTTCTTCAAGCAGTGGTACAGGAAGAAGTCTGCATCCTTCATGAAAAACATGATTTTCATGCAGGACAATGCTCCATCACACGCGTCCAAGTACTCCACAGCGTGGCTGGCAAGAAAGGGTATAAAAGAAGAAAATCTAATGACATGGCCTCCTTGTTCACCTGATCTGAACCCCATTGAGAACCTGTGGTCCATCATCAAATGTGAGATTTACAAGGAGGTAAAACAGTACACCTCTCTGAACAGTGTCTGGGAGGCTGTGGTTGCTGCTGCACGCAATGTTGATGGTGAACAGATCAAAACACTGACAGAATCCATGGATGGCAGGCTTTTGAGTGTCCTTGCAAAGAAAGCCGGCTATATTAGTCACTGATTTGTTTTTGTTTTGTTTTTGAATGTCAGAAATGTATATTTGTGAATGTTGAGATGTTATATTGGTTTCACTGGTAAAAATAAATAATTGAAATGGGTATATATTTGTTTTTTGTTAAGTTGCCTAATAATTATGCACAGTAATAGTCACCTGCACACACAGAAATCCCCCTAAAATAGCTAAAACTAAAAACAAACTAAAAACTACTTCCAAAAATATTCAGCTTTGATATTAATGAGTTTTTTGTGTTCATTGAGAACATGATTGTTGTTCAATAATAAAATTAATCCTCAAAAATACAACTTGCCTAATAATTCTGCACTCCCTGTATATATATATATATATATATATATATATATATATATATAAAAGCCTGTTTCTTCTGAGGACTTACATCACCCTACCCCTGTATGCATGAGACTGTATTTTATACTGGAATGTACCAAAGACTATTTTATAAATTGGATGAAGCTGTTAATAGGAGCAATGTTCTGTAAAAGTTATAATTAGGATTGCACCATTCTTGACTCAGTCTTCAGTTCCTCAATTAACACTACAGTAAATAGTTGTACCACCACAACAGGTACTGGCGTCACGACTACAAGGGACCTTACCATAGGCACATTAATACAGACAATCAAGGGCACCTCGAACCACCATCTGGCCTACACCAGAGTGTGCCCCAGAGAATTCTTGTGTGGTTCTCCTCTTCACTTATGCAGGCCTGCCTAGGGACGACGTAAACGTGAGTAACCAGAACTGTATTTACCTCAGCCCACCTAATTCTTACACCGTGACCTCACATGTAATTCCCTTGTCGGTCTGGCATACTGCAGATATATTGATGAAAATGACCAGACATAATACCTTTAATAAATGATCTTTCTCCTCATCACTTTCTACAACTATAAACATATAAAAAGCACAACATAACTTTTATGAAACACCTTCATAATATAAAATATCTTAAACATTAAAAGCATGGTGCTGAGGGAAATAAGGAGAAAAAAAGGAGAACAAAAATAAGTCAGTTTAATAATTAATTCCATGAAAGATGTAATTGCATTAGAAAAATGTTACAATATAAAATATGGTGTATTACATAGAGTAGCTAAGATATCTAATTAATAGACCAAATCATAATCAAAGTGTTATGCTATTTTTTCTAAGTTACAGATGTAAAATCATGAATAGAACATAAACCTCACAATCCCTTAGACATCAACAACAGGATTATGGGATAAGGAACCTATACATATACAATGTAAGTTTGAAACACTGCACTTCTAGTTCTCTCTTGGTAGTGTGTAGGGGGGGGTCATGAGGTTGTAGTCTCTGATGCTGGCCAGAAAGTGAAAATTGAAATTTTTCATGACTGTTCCAAAATATCTTCTTGCAAACTAAAAGTACAAGTCTAGATAATAAAAATATTATTATTGTAATTAGTGTTGAGCAAAGCAAAGTATTCAAAGCAGAATTTGGTCCAAAGTTTAGGAAAACTTCGAATAGCAACACATCCAAATTTTCTTGTGTTTCGTGGTAACGAATTAGGTTTTCCTAAAATGGTAGCTGTACATGTTACAAAGTGAAACTAAATGTAGAGGTGACAAGCCCGGGAACGCAAGATCACCCATAATGCCGTGCAGCCAGCCAATCTGCAGATAGACATTCCCTGTGATGTCACAGCCCTATAAAAGCCTCATCCCACACAGTTTCTGCCATTCTCCTGTGAGCTGAGCATCGAGTGAGACGTTGCAAGTGATCGTGCGCTAGGGACCGTGTTGCTGAAAAGGATTCATAGAAGAATATTGGAGTGGGAGAGTACTTAATGATGACCATCCTTATCTTTTGCTGGCTTTACTTCTTCCAAATCATCCTTTAAAGTGTCCATGTCCTAGAAAAGTCAGCAAGATGCAAAGAGAGGAGGAGATTGATGTGCTTGATGACATATTCTCATCAATATTAATATGATGTGAAAAGGAGGCAGATGGCAGAAAAAGGGTTCCCATCTGTAGGGCAGGGGAGCGCTGGGGTTGGAGAAGTGGGTATGCCAGAGCTGATTAATATTCTGTGTTTACTGTCAAATAACCTGCAGGAGATTGCAGGCAAGAACAGCAATAATATCTATATAGTGCCCCCCCTAACCAGCCAAACCCCATACCAGCAACAGTCCCAGTTTAAAGGTACATTAAAGGTGCCACACGGCCATATACAATGAAGACTGACTATACAGTACGGTCTTCATTATTAATCGTGATGAGCGGCATAGGCAATATTCTAATTTGCGATATTTCGCAAATTTTTGGCGCTCACCATCTACATAGATGTACTCATATACACACTCTCCACAAACATGGGCACACTCATACACACACTCTCTACATACATGGATGCATTCATACACACAGTCACCACATACATGGATGCACACATATACAATACACATATTTAGACACCCAGCTTTCCTGCTGTGCCTCTCCCCCATACTCTAATGCCTCTGCACTTGTGTCATGCAGGATAGCAGGGAAGTTGGATGACATCTCATGATATAATTCACCCAGCTTTCCTACTGTACTGCAGGTCACATGTGCACAGTCTGGGAAAGCTGAATATAATCACAGTAGTTCCCCTGCCACTTATATCACTGGTGCAGCTGTGGCAATCAAACTGATGTTCAGCATGCTGGGCATGGGAGGTTCCGGCTGCAGGAATCGCGGGTAGGCAAGGGGACGGGAATATGATAGCTCCGCCCACATTGGACCATCCTGATGCTGGTCACTGTCCATCATCAGAACTGAGGAGGGGAAGAGGCGGAGCAATGTCACTAATGTCAGGTCAGTGACAGGGGTGCAAGTGCAGGACTCTGGACCCAGTGCAGGAGAAGTCAGCTGCTCTGACAGGGGCCCGGGGTGACGAAGTACAGTGACTGCTCACGGGTCCCCTGCTTCCCTGATAGCTACGCCACTGCAAGGCATATTCACCACAGAGTATTCAGTATTTTACACCATTGCAAAGCGTTCATCTTTTATTCTGACAGGCCTGTCTGATGATTCTATGAATATTTCTTTATTTAGATGTCAGTCTTTGGAATAAGAATACATGAATACATTGATTTTGTAGCTTCAGGGGTGCAATATACAAAAGCAGCAACTGCGCCATCAGAAAGTACAACAGCTATATTGCAAACAGGAAAACCTTTGTATATCATCTGAAACTGTAAATCAGACTATGAATGATAAATCAAGCAGAACAGGAGAATAGTCTTCTTTGATTCAGAAATTACTGCACCACTCGGAGGAAGAGAAGACATCCAACAGGAACACTCTGAGGTGTTTCTCAAAGGCAGTAAAATGACTGAAGTTTTTTCTGTGAAGATCCCTTGTCTTCTATCAAAGAAGAAAAACAAACAAACAGAAACATGTCTAAAGGACATGAGAGGGAGAATTGCAGAAAGATATCATGGTGTATGCTCTTCAAATTCCCAGGCATTTGATGTGGATATATTGTGCTCCGAGAACTTATGTGTTTATGTCATTTTTGACACATCTTATATTACAACAGGAGTTATTTAGATGGACTTGAGAGAAATCAAACAATAACAGCAAAACTCATTCATGCAATCTTTGTGTGCTTTCAAATGTAAACATTCACATTTCTATCTATGTGTTTGCAGGATCCCAACAAAATAGAGACAGTTAAAACGTGATTTAAATAAATGATTCCCAAATGCTTGAAGGGGTTGTCCAATGAGTCCAATCCCTTCTCTGTTAACAGCCACCCGAGTAATCTGCTGAATGCTAAGGGCCCAATTCCTAGAACTGGTAACAACTCAAGGCCTGATTGAACAGCTATATATATATATATATATATATATATATATATATATTATTGTTATTGTACAATACTATGAACAATTCGCAATAGCAAATATGCAGCTACATATGGCATTTTAGAGAATCAGTCAAAACATTACACATTTACAGAATAAAGTTACAATGCCGTGTCAAAAATCAGTTTCTCAGATTTGTGAAATACTAAGGAGCAAGGCATAGCTGCATAACAGTAGACCAGGAACCGGGGAAAGGGAGGGAGAAGGAATAGGGGAAGTGGGGGGGGGGGGGGGGGCGGGGGAGAAGGGGATAAGGAAAGGAAAGTGGGCTATAAAATTTATTGGAACCCCTCAGGTATCATGAATTATCTTGCTGGAATGTGAAGATATTGCATAAATGTAGCACTGCACTTAAAAGGAATATGTGGTATAATGAAAGCGTAGGAGGCATCAGGGCTCCACCCAAGACCCCATCATTATATTGGGAGCTAATCTCCCTTTCGCTATTCCTATTAATAAATTTAGGTATCCGAGAAGTTTCTATACTTTTTCCAGGGCCCCCAAACCTTCTCAAATTGATGAGATGCACGGGAGTACCAGTAGGCTATTTGCTCAAGGCGGTACAGTTGATCGCATTTCTGAGTCCAATGTGGCAATCCTGGAGAGTCCGTAGACTTCCAACACACTGCAATCAGTAATCTAGTTGCAGCTAACAAGACATTGCAAAGCGTACGGGTAGGTTTAGAGCTATTAAGATCACCATATATCCCAAAAAGGCATAGTTTAGGTGATCGAGATAGGAACTCTGCATACTTCTGAGATAGTTTTGCACACTGTCTGCCAGTAGGACTTTATTTTTGGGCAAGTCCACCAAATATGACTGTGGGTACCCAAATCCCCATTGCATCTCCAATTTGGGGTCGCATTCCGTAAACATGCGATTGAGGCGTTGCAGAGTATAGTACCATTGCGTTAATATCTTATAGCTATTTTCCTGAAGCTTGGCACACCTGGACACCCTGGATGGGTTCAGTAAAGCACATTTTAAGTCATTTGGGGAGAAGGTGATGTTTAAATCTCTTTCCCATCGTGAAATATATGGGTGGGTATCAGAGTATGTTAGAGACAATAGTAGGTTATATAATTTAGATATTTTGCCCTTTGGCTCTCTGGTCTGAGAGCTAACTTTTCAAAAAAGGAGTGCTCTTGGGGGTCTAAAGGCACAGTTAAATGTTTTTTTTATGACTTGAATAAAGTGTGTCAAGTGGATGTTGGATAAACTGACCATTGAGGTGTGGACCTGCAGAGCCGCCAATGTTGGGGTATCGTTTTCCAGGCATAAGTCTAGGGCCGGGGAAGATATAGATTTCGCTCTATCTGGTAAAGTTTCCTGAAAATATATAGAAGAATTAAAAAGCACATCTCTTACTTGTAGCAGTACAAGGTAGTTCTGAGCTAGTTGACTTAACCAGTTAGAGTCAATCCATAAACGTAGCGTATATCCGGATTGGACAAGGGTACAATATCACAGCAGGAATTGGATTTTATTTTGGGCACGCAAAGGAGGTTACCATGCTTCTACTGCCTGCCTAAAGTTCACAAAAATCCGATTGATTCCCCAGGACGTTCTATCGTCTCAGGGATTGGATCTATCACATCCAACCTGTCTAAATATATAGATGTGCAGTTACAGCTAACAGTTAAGAAAAACAATTCCTATATCAAGGACACAAACCAAATCATACAGATTCTGGAAAACATAGATGTCCAGTCTGAATGGATTATGGGCACACTTGATATTTCAATCACTCTATACTGTGATTGATCATAATCAAGGAATTGATGCTGTAAAAATGCAATTAACAAGAGATGGCTCGTATGGAGCAATAGAAAAATAGTTCATAATGAAAGGAATAGAGTATATCCTGAGCCACAACTACTTCTTCTTTGAGGGGGAATTCTTCTTGCAGAAACAGGGTACCGCCATGGGGACCAGAATCACCCTCAGGTATGCTCATTTATTCTTGGCTGAATGGGAGTATAACCATATCAAGCCGAGTCTGGGAACGGATCTGGCCCTGTGGCGCCGTTACATAGATGATGTGATCTTCATCTGGAAACAAAGTAAAGAAGAATTGGAAAAATTCCTAGAAATAATTAATATTAATAATTTAATTTTGGTCTTTACCTCAAACATACAGGAGAGCACCGAATTCTTGGATTTGCTAATCACAAAATCTGGTAATAAATACATATGTGAGACGTTCCGTAAACCCACAGCTAGAAATAGCTATATTGATTTTTCTAGCTGTCACCTACCAAACTGGCAAACAAATGTTCCCTCTGGTCAGTTCAGTAGGATAAAACGGAATTGCACAGAGGGACACACTTTTGAGACAGAGGCCAGTGAGATGAAAAGACAATTTATTCGAAAAGGAATATCCTGAAAACTTAGTGGAGGAGTCACTCAACTAAATTCGGAAATTAGATAGAAGAGAGTTTTTGAGAAGGAAGAAAACAAAGATAAAAATGAGAAAGATAAATCACAAAACAAAGAAGAAGTCATCAGGGTTGTTCTTCCATTTAATGAGAACTATAGGAAGATTCAGAAAATCATTAAAACCCATTGCAACCATGTGCTGAATGACAAAATTGTGGGACATTTACTTCCGACTGTTCCGACGATTGCCTTCACTAGGGCACCTAATCTAGGTATCAAGGTGGCCCCTACTGTAAAACCGTGGAAACAGAATAAGTTGAGTCTTTCAGGAACCTGGCTGAGTCTGAAGGGTTTTTACAAATGTGGAAGGTGTATGGGTTGTAGAATGAATAAGAAACCCCGCCTGACGACTACTGTCCCTTCGACTCAGAATGATTTTAATTGGGAGATAAAAGATTGTCTTACATGTGACTCCAGTGGAGTTATCTACCTTCTCCAGTGTCCTTGCAATAGACAATATATAGGACGTACCAAGAGGCCATTCAAAAAAAGAGTGGGAGAGCATATTGCTAACATCAGGAAGGGGTACGATAAACATTCCCTATCTAAACATTATAAAGACATACACAACCAGGATCCATCCAGTCTGATGTTTGTGGCACTGGAGAGGGTGGAGAAACACTGGAGACGTGTTGATTTTATTAGACAAATGTCTAGGATAGAATCCAGACGCATTTATGAATTTGGATCTCTACAACCGAAAGGTCTTAATTCAGAGTTGGAGATTTTTGGATTCATGTAGGTTGGGTGTCTTGTGACCGACGGCACGTCGCATGCCAGGCCGTTTATCGGCGCTGTGATGTGTCCTTGGCTCCAAGATACCCACCCTTCCTTCTCTATCAAATTCCAAGAATTTTATTAAATTCCAAGAATCCTATAAATCCCCAACTTTTAACTTTCAACCTTCAACTTTCAAGATTCCTCAAATCCATTATAAATGTTGGGCATTATTTATAGTTTTATATTTGGATTTTAATCTCAATAATGTGTTTAACAATATTTTATCATTAAAATGTGATTTTATAAGTGTTAGCATTTCATACATTAGAATGTCACACCAATTGGGACATCTGGGCAAAAAAACGCACGTGTCCCCACAAAAACGCATGGAAACCGCAAGTAGGAAAAAGACATAAATTCTGTATAGAATTATCCCCTGATTATGTAGGAGGATTTTCTGACCAATTGGGAACAGCATGAACAGCAGGTGCTGGAGATTTGGAAGTAATTAAGGAATAGATAAAAATGGAGGCTAGGCAGGCAGATACTTGACCACTGAGGAAGGGAGAGTGAATCTACCCGAAATGCGTATGCTGCATCAAGTGACAGACCTGCATTGAAAAGCCTCCGATAAAACTGTATGGCCATACAGAGAAGGAAAATTTCTTATAGTTAAAGAATAACTATTTATATCGTCGAAAAGCTGTACCGAAGGAAATTGCGGAACAGAGTGTCAACTCACGCGATCTTTGGAACTCCTGCGAAATTTGAACCAGTTTGCTGTAAGGAGCGATCAAATAAGCCGGCAGACATTTAAAGCTCCGCTTAAGCAACAGGGAGACAGCAGACACCAGACGGTAAGCCAAATACCGATTTAAAGTTTGCCTTGACCTTAGAAGGAAATGCCATAAGAGACTTTTTATTCAAACATTATCAGGATTCGTGTGGATATCATATGAATACATTATGCTCCCAGGGGAAATACACCTACAATATTTAAAGTGACACTCATTTTCCCAATCTGTTATAGAGGAAATACCTCCACCTTTACAATAACAGCATATGTAAGACCTGGACAATACTTGAAGTTCTTGGTGTGTGATATACTATATATCATTGAATTTATCGACTATATATTTTTGATAAGTATCGAATACTTTACCATCGAATATTTTATTATTCAACATACTATCGAATATATTACCGATTATATCTACCGTAGTATATGTGATTGTAGTTCTTGCATGTTATTGTTTCAGTGCACTGTTTTTATTACTTGAATTTTATGGGGATTATTATTAAATATTTTCTGCATATGTCAATTTGGTTGCCAAGTGTATATCGGTAATGGAATTGAGAGATCTTATTATTTTATTCACGTGGGAGAGATCTTTGAAGAGCAGAGAACGGATTGGGAGAGGTGATATACTATTTTCAACCTCTAGGTCCAAACGGTTCCCAAACGGTCTCAACCAATCCAGGCATCTGGAGCACACTGTCGCCTTGTGGTACTTATAGAGATCTGGGACTCCAAGGCCCCCCGTTGCGGGTGGTTGTATTATTTGTTTATAAGGTAACCTAGCTTTCCTACCTCCCCATAAGAATCTCGAGATAATTATTTCTAATCTTGAAAAATAATATTTGGGAATTGATATCGGTAGAGCTTTGAGATAATAAAGGATAGTGGGCATAAGGATGGACTTAATTAGCATTCTACGTCCGAACCATGTAATGAAAGGTATATCCCATGAGCCTATCAAGTTTTCTAACCTTTCAGGTAGCGGGAGGAAATTATCTCTGGACAGATGTGAAAGAACAGCCATACTTTGAAATGCAGTGTTTCATGCCAGTCATTGAAAAGAATGCTTAAAGGGGTTATCCTATGATTAATGTAAAAAATGAATCAGACATAATATAGTACATGACAATCTTGTTCTAACAATGCTAGACCCAGCACAGTACCTCACATGGATCCAGAGATCTCCCCATTCATTGCTCCAGTTACTCTGCTAGATTTATATCAAGCTGACAGCTCAAGAGTAGTGTCCATTGTCAGGGGCGTGTTTTGGGTAGTTTTTTCCTATCACAGCTCAGGAGGCAGTTGAAGGATGAAATTGAGCATGTGCAACCTTCTCAGTAAGTAGGATAAAGAAATAAGAAAAAAAAAATAACACAGCAGGTGGCGCTATACAGGTACTGTCACGGTGGGGAGTGGGGCAATGTCTATATAGACTATGCCACTAGGCCTGGAAGCCAGGAAAAGGGAGCAGGTCACCTCCTATGTATCCCTAAATACAATACCTGACCTCCTGACTGTATGAGACACCCATGATGGTGGGAGGACTCATACCCGTAAACTAGGACCCTAATTCGCCCTGATGATATTATCAGGAGAAAGAGACAATTGGTTCCTCCAAGACACGGAAGAACCGGAGTCTCCCACAGGCCTAGCAACAATGAAAGAGAAGAGAGCAAGCATAAACACATAACCGCAGGTAAGAGCCCAGCGCAAACGACACGCACTGCAATAACCACCACTTACCTGCCACCACGATGGGTGTAACAGCTACAGTTTGCTGACTTGTGGTTCACCCCTCCAGAAACCATGGCACAGACAAACAGGGGAAATGTCAAACAACCATGCTGGACTACAAATACCAAATAGAGCAGACATGGATCACCAAATGTCATACAACAAACATCCTGTACATAAACCCACACCAAACATCATAAACAGGTGAGGAAGGGTAAGGGGACACAGGGAAACATTGGGATGACATTGTCAAAGATCTTGATGTTCCACAAGGAGGCCCTCATAGACAGGTGACATATACAGAGTGGAGCAAAGCTCCAACTCATACAAAGGCAGACATACAACACACCTCACGCTCACAACTCTACTATAAGGAGAGCCATGAGGTCACACCCAGCTCCACCTTGCACACACCATTAGCCCTAAACAAACCAAAATGGGAAGGAACACCAGCCTTGAAAGGAAAGTTTAAAATCATGCTAACAACAATTTGCCACCAGCTACAAGCATGCACGGCAAAAGTGTCACAGCCCACTACCACCAGACCATGACAGTTGTGACAGATACATTTAATGAAATAACTCGGTAGCTATAGTAAATGCTTAATTACATGCAATTACAAAATACAATATTTTTTATGGAAAAACCCATTTAAGCACAGGAGGGTTGGATCCACCAATGTTGGAGCTGCTGTAAATAAGTTTTACATTCTCTATACATGCAAGATAGAGGCTACACATGAGGGGTCTTGGGGGTAGGACTCCCATCTGTGATGTCCATATGCCCTAATATTACATATGAAAATGATTGTCTTGATAAAGACAACACCTTTAAAGGATAACTGTCATATTTTCATTAAAACAATCAATTTTAGCATATGTAACTGCTGCAGCAGCATTATGCATAAAGCAATCTTTAGTTTCTTCACTTACCACTGTTTTCATTGAGTTTTCCCCTTCTTTACGGCTGTTTTGAATCCTACATTATGAGGATCCTGTCAAGATGGCTCCTCTTCTAGTTCTCTGATGCCAAAACTGCATTCCCTCAGGTCACATACAAACGTGCTGTAGCTAGCAGCTTCCTGCCAGCCAATCAGATTGGATCACTGAGAGACACGCCTCCTCACTCTGAAGCATAATCACAAAAAATGCAAAAAGTAATAGTGAACAGAAGGGAAAATGCAAACAGCAGAAGTAATCATAAGGCCTCCTAGAAAAATTTAAAATAGGATCATATCAAAATTTCCATTTTACTTTATACATTTTAGTTTACCACTAACTGCACTGTAGATCACAGTGGTTGTTGGCCCCCTTAGGCTACTTTCACACTAGTGGCAGGACGGATCCGACAGGCTGGTCACCCTGTCGGTTCCGTCCTGCCGCTATTTCGCCATGCCGCCGGACCGCTGCTCTGTCCCCATTGACTATAATGGGGACCGGGGCAGAGATCCGGCGCAACACGGCAGTGCACAGCGTAAGGCCGCCGGACTAAAAGCACATCCCAATTATAATCAATGGGGACGGAGCGGCGGTCTGGTGTCACGGCAAAAAAGCCGCAGGACGGATCCGACAGGGTAAACAGCCTGTCTGATCCGTCCTGCCACTAGTGTGAAAGTACCCTTAGCTGTTGGGCCCTATAGCAGCTGCTATACCTGCTATCCTGGTAGTTATGCTCATGTTCCTATGGACTGTTAATATGGAATAAATAATATGTGACTAGCCCCAGCCTAAAAGTAAACTAAATACATGCACTGTATATTTAAAAAAAAAAAAGACTATATATGGGGGTAACATTCCTGCTCAGTCCCTTCATGTAGTGGACGCTTCACAATCCCTCATGCCACTGAATGTAAGACTGCAAGTATCTGTATATCCACTTTATTTGTTTAACCTTTATATACACTCACCTAAAGAATTATTAGGAACATCTGTTCTATTTCTCATTAATGCGATTATCTAGTCAACCAATCACATGGCAGTTGCTTCAATGCATGTAGGGTTGTGGTCCTGGTCAAGATAATCTCCTGAACTCCAAACTGAATGTCAGAATGGGAAAGAAAGGTGATTTAAGCAATTTTGAGCGTGGCATGGTTGTTGGTGCCAGACGGGCCGATCTGAGTATTTCACAATCTGCTCAGTTACTGGGATTTTCACGCACAACCATTTCTAGGGTTTACAAAGAATGGTGTGAAAAGGGAAAAACATGTGGCAGTCCTGTGGGCGAAAATGCCTTGTTGATGCTAGATATACATCAAGAAGCGCCTCCTGCAACTGGAGACCAAGTGGATAGTTCTGCTTAAGACTGAGATCCCTAATGGTCTCAATGAGACTGTCAGCTTCAAGTCTTTTCTATAAATCGTGATTTTTATTTCATCATGTGTTTGTTGTTTTTATTCTGTATTTTGTAACTTTGCATCTGTTGTCATGCCTTGTTAGTTAGTTTGTTATCTTAAGGATACTGATCACACCTAGCACTTTTGCCCTGCCTTATTCTGTGTGATTTGGCCACCTGCAATTCCGTGCAGCTTTTTTTATTCTGGGGTGGGCAATCTTGGCTACATGTGACCTTTTTTACCTTGTATAAGCATGCAGCATACTTACCATTATATGTCACTTTGGGTGTACCTACGGTTCACCCATATCTATGCGGTCTCATACCCAGGGCTGTGACCCCTCTTTCCCTGTCAGTTGGGTTTTGTGAGGTTGGTTGCTTTTGACCCTGCTACACGAGGGCCCCCCATCCTCCTCTATCCTTGTGCCTTATGTCATTCTATTTTTTGTTATTTGATTATGTCTTAATAAATTACATATATTTTATATGTGCATTTTTCATCTTCTTTGGGGTTATTGGTCTGGTTCTTTTGTTTGCATTGTTTGCATTAAAATCACCCTTGCTCCCTATGTTTTAGATACAAAAATGAATATGATTGGTAGTGATGAGCGAAGTATTGAAAAATTCGATTGGGCTGCTTTGTCGAATGTAGCAAAACAATTTGCTTTGCTCCCTGTCATTCTACCCCTCAGATGCCATGTTCATAGCTGACCAGTGTGCTGACCTCATACGTCACTGTACATGGGATTTCACGCAGGATCTTCAATCAAGATGGCCGGCTATTTGCGCTCAAATGGATGAGGTAATTATGATTTTTTTAAAATATTTTGACCGCCATTCAGGGAAAATCAATCCGTTTCCACCAAGCACGAGGAAATTCGTCTTTGCCTAAAATTTGGTTCAAATTTGATTGGCTCAACACTAATCATTAGTCCAAAAATGTAAAAAATATAAATATATTTATCATTCAAGGTGACCCCCCCAAAAAAACAACAACTGAATAGTGATAAAAAAGTCATATGCTTCCAAATGAATCCAATACAATTATAGCTCGCCCTGTAAAAAAACACACCCCAGACAGCTCTGTAGATGGAAATATTAACAGGTTAGGATGGTTTCACACTAGGATTAGGGATTCTGTTATGGATATGGTTATAACGGAAATTAACGGAATCCATAAGACAGAAAGACGGATCCGTTCTTCTGCCTATAGACTCGTATTATGACAGAATGCAAAACGGAAGCCTTTAAAAGGTATTCCGTTTGCTTTCTGTCCGAATAGAAGTCTATGGGAATCAAAACGGATCCGTCTGGGTCCCGTAATCCGAGACGAAAACCAAAGTCCTGTCGACAGGACTTTGTTTTCCGTCTTGCATAACGGGACCCAGACGGATCCGTTATGCTTTCTCATAGACTTCTATTAGGATGGAAAGCAAACATAATGCCTTTTGAAGGCTTCATTTTGCATTCTGTCTGGGCATTCCGTTATTTTCCGTTATAACCATGTTATAACGGAAAGCCATAATGGAATCCCTAACGCTAGTGTGAACCCACCCTTATGGGTGTCTGAATATGGTGATACAGGGAAAAAATTGCTAATTATTGCTATGCTATGACTAAGATCTGATTAATTGAAACGTATAAGCTGTTTGGTGTACACTGCTGCCTTGTTTTATAATGGACATTTAAAATAAAGGATTGTTTTTGCTATGGAGGTGCTGATATTTTCGTTTTTACATGGAATTTGTTTAGATGGCCAACAAGTATCTTGCTGATTCCATTTCCGGTGTGATGGATACTTGATGGTATGATCATTTCTAGTGATGAGCACATTTCTTGAAATTCATTTGGGGTCCGATTTGTCAAACTGCTCCAAAAATTTGATTTGAGTCTGATTTGATTCTACATTTTAAGCAATTTAACACAATGACAGCAATACCAAATAATGTAAGAGTGACTGACGTAGCTAAGGTTAACCCTGCATGGTTAACCCTTCACCCTAGGCCTGTTTTCACCTTCCTGCTCAGGCCTATTTATGCAAATTTGACCTAAGTCACTTTATGTGGTAATAACTTTGGAATGCTTTCAGTTACCGATTTCTGACACATTGTACTTTATGTAAGTGACATATTTTTTTCATTTATTTGGGAAAAACATCAAAATTTGCTGAGCCAATTCTGAAAAATTCACTATTTTTGAAATTTGAAATTGTCTACATTAAGAAAGATAGTAATCTATGATAATAAAATCCTGGAAAGGTATATAAGTTTTACTGCCCACTGGGTGAACCTTCTGACGGCTGTTAAGCATGCAACCCGTGTGGATTTGGTGGTACCACCACGGATAGCATGCAGGCTTGCTTCTTCTTCTCCTCCTCCTACTCCATCCTCTGTCTCCTCCTCGGCTGACCCCTCTTTTTTCCATTGCTACCGCCCCCCCAGCTCCCAGAACCTATTTGACGTGCCAGTTGATACATAGCCAGGCTGTGCTGCGGCTGTTGTGCCTGGAAGCCAAGAGCTACACCGGTCCTGCACTCCTTTCAGCTCTCTGGTGCCTGCTCAATTTGACAGTTGTAAAGTGGTGTGCGACAACGGTGCCAATCTGCTGAGCACGCTGAAACAGGGCAAAATGACACATGTGCCGTGCATGGCACACGTCCTGAACTTATTCGTGCAGCATATCATTGCCAAATACCCTGGGATCTTGCGGCAGGCCAGGAAAATCTCTGGCAATTTTAGCAGATCTTACGTTCAGCGACAACACCACTTGTCTGTCAGACGTCTTATTTGTAAATGTCCAACGCGCTGGAACTCCACCTTGTTTATGCTTGATAGGCTGCTCCAGCAGAACTGTGCAGTTAACAACTACCTGTACAAACTCTGCGGCAGGACAGGTTCTGGGGAGCTTGGTTTTTTCCACCGCACCAGTGGCTGCTCATGCACGATGCAAGCAGACTTCTGCGGCCATTTGTTGAGATCACCAAACTGGTCAGTCGCAGCCAGAGTACCATTAGTGACATTGTACCTTACACCTTCTTTCTGAAGCGTGCATTGCGTCGTTTCATTGATCAAGCCGTCAAGGAGTAGCAGCAGGAAGATGAGGAAGTCTAAATGCTGAATTAATTCCTTGGGGGGGGGGGCTACTCCATCTGAGACAAGTCAGCAGGAGTCTAAAGAGGAGTCAGTGAAGGATGGTGCCTGGGGGGAGGAGGAGGAGCAAGAAGAGCAGGCTTTAAACTTTTCTGGGATCCCTGATGTTGTCCGTGGGTGGGTGGGGGAGACCGAGGACGACATTCTCCTGGGCGATGAGCAGGAGCCAGGCCGCTCCACTGCTTCCAATTTAATGCAAATGGGGGTCTTCATGCTCCTGTGTTTGAAGAGGGGCCCCCATATAAAAAGCATAAAGGGCAAGAACCAGTACTGGGTGGCAATGTACTTAGACCTCCGATACAAACACAAAATGGCGGATATGTTACCAGCATCACAGAGGGCTGTCAGAATGCAGCATTTCCAGGCCTTGTTCGAGAGATGCTGCATTCTGCTGTCGCGGGCACTGGCAGAGGAATTTCCACCCACAGAGAAACAGTTGCGGGTACCAATCCTACAGCGCATGCAAGAAGAGGGCGGTTTAAATATGTTTTGGTCACTTTGGATATGAGATCATTCTTGTAGCCAACCCATCAACAGCCACCCTATGGATCTAGCCTCAGGGAACGCCTAGATCGACAGGTGTCCGACTACATCGGGTTGACGGCCGATGTGGATGCTTTGAGAAGCGAGGAACCCCTTCACTACTGGGTATGCAGGCTTGACCTGTGGCCAAAGCTGGCACAATTTGCCATGGAACTCTTGGCTTGCCCCTCGTCCAGTGTCTTGTCTGAAAGGAAGATCAGCGCAGCAGGGGGGATTGTGACCGATAAGTGCACTCGGCTAGCTCACGACAGTGTGGACTACCTCACATTTCTAAAAATAAATGAGGCATGGATCTTGGAGGAAATCAACACCTGTGACGACCACTTTCTTTTAATTAAATTTCCACATTCCAGCCCACACATATCCGCCACCATCCAGAACAAATAATGGTCCCTGTCTTATGTAATTACTAGTGTTGATCACGAATATTCGAATTTCAAATTTTTATTGCGAATATAGGTACTTTGAAAATTCGCGAATATTTCGAATATAGTTATATATATTCGTAAATTCGAATATTCGATTTATTTCCGATTTTTTTATTCAATTTTTTTCCGATTTTTTTTTTTTTTTTATCAGTACACATGATCCCTTCCTGCTTCTAGCTTGTGGGCAATATACTTGACTTTAGGAGTAGTAGTGTTTGCGAATTTTGCTCTATATTCGTTTTTTCGAATATTCGCTATATTGCTAAATATTCTTGTTTTAGAATATTACGAATATTCGAAAAAACGAAGTTATAGCAATATAGAGAATATTTGAAAAAAACGGATATAGAGCAATTTAGCTAATATAGTGCTATAATCTTTTTTTTATAGTTGTAATTTATTTCCAATCTGAACTTCAGATGAGAAAAAAATTACAACTATTAGAGAAAGAAGATTATAGCACTATATTAGCTAAATTGCTCTATATTCGTTTTTTTCAAATATTCGCTATATTGCTATATATTCTTGTTTTAGAATATTACAAATATTCCAAAAAACAAAGTTATAGCAATATAGCGAATATTCGAAAAAAACGAATATAGAGCAATTTGGCTAATATAGTGCTATAATCTTCTTTCTCTAATAGTTGTAATTTTTTTCTCATCTGAAGTTCAGATTCGAAAAAAATTGCAACTATAAAAAAAATGATTATAGCACTATATTAGCTAAATTACTCTATATTAGTTTTTTTTCGAATATTTGCTATATTGCTATATATTTTTGTTTTAGAATATTACGAATATTCGAAAAAACTGTTATAGCAATATAGTGAATATTCGAAAAAAGGAATTTAACATCTCTGACAACTATGCATTATCGAATTACAACATTATTTTTTTTTTTTTCAAGAGGGGGGATTTCCTTAGCCATGTTTTTAATCCAATATAATATTTTTAGTTATTTTAAACATATGTATTTGACATGTATTTGTAGTGGCCTGCAGTAAAATATGACCGTCTAATATACCTCCAGACACATAATCACTTATTTATTTTCTGTACGTTGAATAAATAATTTTTGGGGCCTGTTCTCCACTGGCCTGAATTAAAATTGTTATCCAATGACCATCTAATATACCTTCAGCCGCATACTCACTTTATATTTTCTATACTGTGAATGCCTAATGTTTGGGGCCTATACTCCAATGGCCTGCAGTAAAATTGCAGTAATATATTGAATGACCGTCTAATATACCTCCAGCCACATAATCACTTGTTCTTTTCTGTACGGTGAATCACTTGATGTTTTCTCTCCAGTGGATGCCTAATGTTTGGGGTCTGTACTCCCGTGGTCTAAAATAAAAAATTCTACACTCCAGTAGGGCAAATTTTTAAGAATTTACCTTTAAGATGCATAAAATTGGCCCCTGAATAAAATACATATTTTTTGTAGTAACTTTTGCTATTGCTACCCCTCTGGTATGTCAATGTCCATGTTGTGGGCCAAATTGTGCACTTCTAGTAAGTATTTGGTGACTGCAAATATCACCTGAAGGTTTTTCAGGTTTGCCAGCCATTAAAGTGAATGTGGCCAGCCACGAATTTGAGGTTTGCGAACATTTGATCACTTTTGCACAATCCGCCGATGCTCGTCCACTACTACATGGGAGAATATTAACTATTTATGCACTGGGCACTTTATTTATTATTTTTTTTAATCAATTTACTTGCACTTTTATGGCGATCTATAATATATTTACTATGAGACACTATAATCATGTATGTTTTGAATTATAGAATCATCATTATGAATGTATATACACAAAATCATGTTAATTGGTTATCAATTATTCAATTATGTATTCTAATCCCATTCTGGATGTTTAATGTCTGCACTTGACATCATTATATTGCTTGACAAAGGCCTCATTGTGCTGGGCTGAAACCTTGCGACTGGGGAAATAAACGGGTCTAACACCCTTCACTGAACTCATCATTTGCTTTTTTTGGATACTATTTACAGATTTTTGCCTTAAATCCAGGAGGGATTGCACCCATTTTCACCACTGACTGTGTTTCTGCTTCTTTTATATATATATATATATATATATATATAGATCCGGAAAAAAGAGCGGCACTCCAATGAATAAAAGCAAGTGAACCCTTTATTCACCCAAGTGGTGCACCGTTTCGGCTCCAATGAGCCTTCTTCAAGCAAATTTACAACTCAAGTGATGGCAATTATATAGGGAAATCAATCAACATACAAATCATGTGATCACATATCACCCGGTGGGTGTGTTACAAATCTTAACAGTGTAGTAAATGAATACAGAATCACATTAAATGAGAATCATAAATTAAGAAGCAGACCGTGCATGCTAAATACATCAAAAGCGTTATGTGCATGTCAAATATAATAAACTTGATCCAATACTGCATCCGCACTGGACATATATAAGTGTACATAATACAGGGGGAGGAGCAAGGTAGTGATGCAGCGAACATACCAAACCAGCAGGGAGGCTCATTCAATGCTGCCATATCAGCGTCGTGGACATCCTATTGCGCAGGCGTGGCAAAGCACCAATAGCAGGCAGTTGACCCAGAGGAGACACTGCGCATCATCAAAGCAGGCCGGCATTCAGACGTCACGTGGACGTCACTTAAGTCAGCCGCGACGCTGCGCATGCCCATGCCGAGTAAGGGATCTAGCTGAGAAGCGCCATCTTGGTGATTGGAAGCTGGCCTTTAAATCATCGCTCTGTGTAGCGCATCCAACCTGGAATAAATCGGAACATCCGTGGCTTGAAAAAGGGCACTAAGCTCCCATAGAAACAGGGTGCCTACATCCCCAACCTAGGCAGAGATCCACAGCGACCACGGGATCCGCAGTCACACAGGGTTCATGCCAAAGGTACCAAGCCACCTTATAGCCCGAGAGGGATCTCCTCATCAAGGTACTCGGATGCCACAGAGTGTAAATGAATCAATATACAATACTGGAGAGATAAATAAAGATGAATAAACATAAAAAGGCAAAAGGGCTGCTGTACCAAAAAAAAACTTCACGGTGCCTGTCAAGCTTGGCAAAAACAAGGATGAACGATGCCATAAAAAAATGGATAGTGTAGTGGAGTGGGCCCCTCCTGCGGTATACGACGTGCACACCATCCATATATTCCATCCCCCGTAGTGTTGAGTGTGGGTGATGCTAAAAAAAGAGAGAAAAAATGTTAGAGCAAGAATAAATTGAGCTATATAACTCTCTAAGTATGTACACAAGTAGCGGAACAACATCCAGCAAGACATCAGGGGCAAACCAACCCTCATAGAACATCCCCAAAATTGTATTCGACATTTAAACCCATGGGTTTCAAGCTGTCCAATTTATGGATCCAGCTGAGTTCTCTCCGCTTAAGTATCCTGGACCTGTCACCACCTCGTCTGGGTTGAGGTATGTGGTCCAGGATCCAGCACCTCAGATCACCTTCTTTGTGTTTGGCCTCAGTGAAGTGCTTGGATACCGGCAAATCCAACCGTTTTTTTCCGGATGCTGAGGCGATGATCGTTGAGGCGAGTCTTGAGTTCAGTTGTCGTCTCGCCCACAAAGCAAATTACATGGGCAGGATAGTACATAGATGACATGGTTAGAATCACAGGTCAGATGAAAAGAGATACTGTATGTTGCACCAGTGTTGGGATGTACAAAATTCCTCCCTTTACGAATGTATTTGCAGTTGACGCAATTAAGACAGGGAAAGCAACCCTGGCCAGACTGCGTCAACTTAGTTTGTCTCAGAGATCCCTTAGAGCCAATGTCGGCTTTTACCAACTGATCCCATAGGTTTCTGGATCTGCGGTAAGAAGATAGAGGTGGACATGAAAACTTGGGGATATCTTTGAAACATGTGCCCAGCAGACCCCAATGTTTGTTGAGGATCCTGTTTATGGAAGGGCTGAGTTCCGTATAAACAGAAAGAAACGGAATCCTGTTGTTGTTGCGGACAATTCTCCGCTTCGTCAACAGCTTGGTCCTATCCAGAGTGCGAACCCTGTCCATGTGTTCCCTCAATAATCGTTTGGGGTAACCCCTCCCTTGGAACTTAGTAGCCATGGAGTCTAGGGTCACATCTAATTTGGCCTCATCTGACACAATGCGTTTGACCCGGAGAAATTGGGAGAAAGGCAATGATTGGATCATTCTCCTGGGGTGGGAGCTGTTATAACGCAGAAAGGTGTTGGTATCGATGGGTTTTATAAATAGCTCAGTATGGAGCCTGCCCTCATTATACATCACTCGGGTGTCCAGAAACTGGATCTCAGTTCTGGAATGAATGAGGGTGAATTGTAAATTCGGATCATGGCTGTTCAAAAAGCCATGAAAGGGGGGGCGTGTCCTGAACACGCATCGCTGAGAGCTCCTCTCCTGAGAGGGCTTTTGCAAGCATTTCTAGCTCACCAGCACCTGCATTTCCAGGCTCCGATGGTACGGACGAGAAGGGGTTCCTCTGCCGGTTCCATTAGTACCCCCACGGACGTGAGGCACAAGGACATCCAGCAGTTTTTTGCTCTGGAAGGCCAGAAGGTAACGGGCCGCGACTCGGGAGCCACGGTTCTCCCACAAGCAGCACGCAAACTGAACATCGCTGCACCCCCATACAAGCCTTTGCATACTCCGAAGCAAGCGGAGAAGTCAGGGGCTGCTCACCGCAATATGAGCCAGTCTCAGATACTGCTGTAAACCAGAAGAGGGACTCACCTCCCCCGGCCCACATTTTGTCTGGCGGAGACGCTAGGCCGGCGCCATCTTGCCAGGCCCCATGAGACTCCACGCCGCCGGCTCAAGCCGCGCCGGCCCTGCAGAAACCAGCTTTATCCCAGGCTATCCCTCCGACAGCCATAGAAGATCCGTCTTGGGACTGGAGAGCCCATGTTCGACAACTGCCGACCAGGCAAGAGATGGAACAGTTTATTGTGCGCCTTGAAACCTCCTATAAGCAGGAACTTCATACCCTGTCCACCAATTTACAAAGGGTGGAGGAGAGGGTGGACAATGTATCCTCCCACCAGGCTGAATTGTCCTCCCGCCTGGACATGCTAGAAGACAAAGGGGCGCAAAGGGATCAACATATTAGCCAGCTCTATCGTCTACATGAAGATGTGGAAAATCGTAGTAGGCGCGATAATATCAGGCTGCGGGGCCTACCTGAAGCTATCCCTACAGCTGACCTTATTCACACTCTGCAAGAACTTTTCAAGATGATCCTGAGCAGGCCGATCTCTGATGACCTGGAAATTGACAGAGCACACAGGACACTCGGCCCCCCAAATCCAGATCCTGCTAGACCCAGGGATGTGATATGTCGCCTGCACTACTACTCCATTAAAGAAGAGATCATGCGTAAG
Organism: Bufo gargarizans; assembly: GCF_014858855.1. Lineage (NCBI taxonomy): Eukaryota > Metazoa > Chordata > Amphibia > Anura > Bufonidae > Bufo > Bufo gargarizans. The sequence continues at coordinate 197,708,019 of NC_058080.1, forward strand.
GCGCGCAACACAGCCACGATTGAGTTTCGGGGAGTCCATATCTTACTTCTACAAGATCTGGCTCGCTCCACTTTACAACAGAGAAGAGCTCTTCGCCCTCTTCTAGAGTGCCTCCGTGAAAGAGACATTCCCTACATGTGGGGCTATCCGTTCCAGCTGGTGGTCAGAAGGGGTGGCAAGCGCTATGAACTGCGTGACCCGTCTGAGTTAGCTGACTTCTTGGCAGCGCTGGGCCTCCCTGATATTGAACTCCCTGACTGGACTATCACCCCCCTGATCCCATCGAGATTCTCTGTTTGGAAGGCTACCTCACCGGGACGTAACATAGGGGTGGAAGATAGGAGACTGCCTTCTTGATCGTTCCCCTTAGTTGCGATTTGAGGAGTATGCTGTACCCCTTTACATAGTTTTCCCATAAGGTCTCTGCTGGCTGAGGTCCAGCTCTCATGAGGCAGATTTCTCTATTAGATCTGGTGACACGGTTCCCCTCTCCCAAGAAGGGGTAATTCATTTCACTAGGCTCCCCTACCTCACAGTTTGATCTCCTGTTGTTGGGTCTCCTGTTTGTTTGTTGGGGATGGATACCTCTTTTATAGAATTGTCCCCCTTTTTGCCCGCCATCTTTTTAGGGCGCTCAGAGGTTTAATGCTGATTATGTATACTCTCAGGCAGGTCTCTACACCTGCTGTTGGAAGACAGTTCCCAGATTAACGTTTTTCGTTACTCACCTCATTTCCGAGGTTTCCTTGATACCTTAGGGTGTCTCCCCTGATTGGGATTGTGTCTGCAGTCTTTTTCTTTTTGTGGTCTTGTCTTGTCCGATTAATTTTCCCCTTCCCTATTTTTTTTCATCTCTGGTGTGCTTGTGTGATTTTCTGTTGTATTGTCTTACCGTTGTGTGTTTCCCTCATCCCCGTACCTGCCACCGATCCTGTCAGGGTCTCTCTGTAATTTGGTCATGGCGCCACCAATCAATCAGAGGGCTGACATCAAATTGGTCTCCTTAAATGTAAGGGGTTTTAATATCCCTGATAAAAGAGCAAAGATCCTAGCTGGATTGCAGAAAGAAAATGCTCAGATCCTACTTCTTCAGGAAACACATTTTAAGACGCACCATGTACCAAATTTCAGATCCAAGACATATACCACATGGATCCATAGTACTAATCCATACTAAAACAAAAGGTGTCTCGATAGCGTTGAATAAAAACTTACCCTGCTCTGTTTTAGATTCTAGATCTTGCAGCAAGGCACGTTACGTCTTTGTCAAGCTGGCCATACATGGGAGAGTGTACACCGTAGGTAACATATACCTTCCGAATTCGGGTCAAGGTAAGGCATTTGCTGCTATCATGTCAACATTGGAACCTTTCATGGATGGTATTGTACTGCTGGGAGGGGACTTTAATTTGCCCCTCAATCCGTCGCTAGACACCTCCCTTGGGAGATCGCTGATTCCTAACTCGACTCTCTCTAGAGTCCGCCCTGTCTTACAGACCGATAGGTTGGTAGATGTCTGGAGGGTGTTAAATCCGACGAGCCGAGACTACACATACTATTCCCCAGCCCATGACTCCTATAGCAGGATCGACCTATTTGTTATCTCCCACCATGCCTTGTCCTATCATCCTAGGGTGGATGTTGGTTCGATATTATGGTCAGATCATGCCACTGTTTTTCTTACTTTGGCTTTACCTGACTTAGTGGCCAAAGAGTGGACGTGGCGGCTCAATGCACATTTATTGAAAGACATGGTTTGTAGACAAGCCATAGAGAAATCCATTTCAGATTTTATAGATACTCATGCCACTGACTCCACAGCTCCTCCTATGCAGTGGGAAGCACTCAAGTGTGTCCTAAGGTTTTTTTTTATTCAGCACGGTTCGAGATTGAAAAAAGAGAGAGAGGCACGTATTAGGAGCTTGTCGGAGGAGTTACTTCGCCTGGAATCCCTTCATAAGGGATCTCTTACCCCTGATCTGCTGACGGAGTTGTCCTTGGTGAGAAATAAACTAAGGGAAGAGATTGGTAAGAAACATGCACATGCCAAGGAACGATACCAGGGCTTTTTGTTCGAAAACGCCAATAAATGTGGGTCGGCCCTAGCTAAACTTCTTCATCCTAAATCGACACAATCCTACATCCCTGAGATTAAGGACTCACAGGGTAAGACCTTGCATCATCCTCTCCACATTGCTGAAGCTTTCAGAGAATATTATGCATCATTGTACAATCAATGTATCAAAGGCCAGTTCGCGGACATGCGGCCCTTTGATCTGGATAGTCGCATCTCCTCTTATCTAAATGAGACGGCCCTGCCCGCAAATACGCCAGAACAGAAAGCTGATCTAGACCTACCCTTCTCTGAGGCTGAGGTAAAATTGGTGGTTAAATCTCTTAAAGGCCATAAGAGCCCAGGGGCCGGACGGATTTACTGCCGTTTTCTATAAAAGATTCCTCGACCTACTTAGTCCCTTGATGACAAAATTGTTCAATAGCATCTCTCCTACTTGTCCCTTCCCTAAACAATCCCTGGAGGCTCATATCGTTGTCATTCCCAAGCCTAATAAGGATAGCACGGTTTGTGGTAACTACAGGCCGATATCTTTAATAAACTGTGATATTAAGATCTATTCAAAGATCCTGGCGAATAGGTTGCGGCCAAGTGGGCTTTGTCCCTGGCAGAGAAGCCAGAGACAATACCGTATGCACTATCACACTGATCCATCATGTGCAAGAAAGACAGATCCCCGCTGGCCTGATGTCTGTTGATGCCGAGAAGGCGTTTGACAGGGTTCATTGGCGATTTCTGTTAGCTTCCTTGCAGCACCTTGGATTGGGATGCAGATTCATAGATTATGTATCAGCCTTATATACCAACCCTACTGCCAGAGTTAGGGTTAATGGGGTTCTAGCGCCACCTTTCGAGATCCATAATGGTACCCATCAGGGTTGCCCGTTGTCCCCTCTCCTGTATGTACTACAAATGGAGCATCTCGCTCAGGCTATCCGCCTCAATCCGGACATTTCAGGTATCTCCATCAGGAATAAACAGCAGAAACTGGCGTTATACGCTGACGACTTGCTCCTATACGTGTCGTCCCCTCACATCTCAATTCCATCTTTACTCCGAGAGTTTGATAGATTTGGACACCTAAGCAACTTCAAGGTGAATCTCTCAAAGACGGAGCTACTAAACATCTCTTTGGCTGATGCAGATGTAGATTCCCTCCGCAATAACTTTTCTTTTAAATGGAAAGAGCAAAGTTTGGTATACTTGGGCGTCCAAATTCCTACGCAGCTACACTTGCTTTTCCCACTCAATTACTTACCACTGCAAAGGAGAACGCTGGAGGACATGCAGAAGTACTCCTTTAAAAAGCTGTCTTGGTTTGGCCGCATGTCCGCCTTCAAGATGGACATTCTGCTGAGGTTTCTATACCTCTTTCAAACTGTCCCGATTTATGTGCCGAGGTCGTATTTCCAAGAGCTACAAAAAGGTCTGAACAAGTTCATATGGCAAGCTAGTAAACCCAGAATACAGAGACAAGTATTGACTAAACAGAAATCCTTGGGCGGTTTTGGCCTCCCAGACATGTTAATCTATCACAGCGCTTCGGTGCTAACCAGAATAAGGGACTGGCTTCATAAGGATGTTCAGAAATTGTGGATAGGTTTGGAGCAGTCTTTATCTCCCCTGCCCCTTCAAGCGTTGCCCTGGCTGGAGTTAGATAAAAGGCCAGCCTCTGATGAATGGCCATATATGGTAAGGCATGCCCTATCTATTTGGGATCAGTGGATCTCCAAGTCACAAGTGTCAGCTAGGCCAGGTCCCATGACCCCATTGCATGGTAATCCGGCATTCTCACCGGGCCTGCGACCCTCCGCTTTTTTTAATTAAAACCGTAGGGGATGGTATCTTGAGGGTTAAGGACTTAGTCACCTCGGGGCGATTATCCTCCATTGGGATCCTCAGACAGAGCGTAGCTTTCTCACAAGTCTCATGGTTGGGGTACGCTCAAGTTAGGTCTTTCATGGGTCTCACGTTTCCTGGTGGAGCAATAGGCCAGTTGACAGACTTTGCTAAACTTTACCTGGCCTCCACTGATGGTCGTGGTACAATATCATCCATGTATCAGGTCTTGCTACAATCCCAGAATGGTGATAGAGCTCCCTTCTTTGCAAAATGGGAAAGGGACCTGCAAATTACCTTCTCAGCGGATGAAGTGGAGAAGATGTGTACACTCTCCCATGGGATGTCTCAAATTAAAGAAAATAATTATTAAATTGTCTCTAGGTGGTACTATTGTCCTACTACTCTAAATCAGATGTTTCCGTCGGTTCCCGACCACTGCTGGCGGTGTGAACGAGAGCAAGGCTCTATGCTGCATATCTGGTGGGACTGCCAGCTGATAAAGCCTTTCTGGGGGAAGGTTTTGGATATTTATACCAGCTTTTCGAACCAGTCAATACCTAATACTCCTCAGGTTACACTGCTGTCTCTCATTCCGGGCTCTATCTCACAAGTTAAGAAAGGGGCACTACGTCTCTTCTTAGCAGTGGCGCGCATGGTGATTCCAAGGCACTAGAAAACCACTTCCCCCCTACATTGACTGAGTGGGCCAAGGAATTGAAGCACATTCTTAGGATGGAAGAGTTGATAGCCGACAGTCAGGAAAGGGGCGGGATTTACCAGAACAGATACAACTCTCTAACTTTCTTTCTAGACTCTCAGAGATTTAGAGATCTGGTTTGTTCCAGAATTTTTCCCCCAGCAGGGTTCGTGGCAGGTGTACCCTTTCCTTGGTATCCCTCCCCCTTCCTAATCCTCTTTCCTTTTGTGTCCTTTATGTTTGATGTGTTTTAGGAACCTCCGTTTAGGAATACTCACTCAGTGTTCTCACTTGGGCACTCGAGGGCTCACAATAAACCTTATTCTCCTCCACAATAATAGCCCTCCTTGATTGGGGTTCCCTGTTTAACTGGGATGTTCGAGTCCCTTTAACTGTTTCATTGTCTGTAATACTTCAGCTATATTCTGAGGGTCCTGCGTGTCCCTGTGTTGGACTATGTCCATGTTACTTATATCTTTGCCTGTGATGTAATGTGTCATTTGCTTATGAAAATCAAAAAATGAATAAAATAAGATTACACACAAAAAGCCGTGAAAATTCACCAAGTTGGTCTCAGAACCTGTCCATATGAGTAAGATGTTGTCAATGTATCGCCACCACCTCAGCACATGGCTGAAGTGGTGGGACAGATAGACGACATCTTCCTCATAGCACCGCATGAAAATATTTGCATAGGTGGAGGCCACGTGAGACCCCATGGCCACACCATGTTCTTGCAAATAAAAAACATCTCTGAAAAGAAAGTAATTATATTGTAGCACAATCCTGAGCAAATCAATTATAAATTCAGAGGCCTGGGGAGTGTAGGTAGATGTCATCAGCATCTGCTCAATGGCCCTGATACCCCTTTCATGTACAATGGATGTGTATAATGAAATCACATCAAAGGATGCAAGTACAACCAAAGACACCTGTGTCAAATCCACATCCTGAAGTTTGACTAAAAAGTCTGATCTATCTTGTATATACAAAGATCCCCCAGTAGAAAAATCTCGTAAGACTTTATCTAAAAAGATAGCTATGCCGCTAAAGATAGAGTCTGAGCCCGGGGGTCGGTGAGGGTCTTGTGGATCTTGGGCAGCACATAAATCACCGGAGTGACCGGATGTGCAACCTCAAGAAATTCACAAAGACCCCCATCAATAATGCCAGCGGCCATAGCCTCCCTGAGGCATCTGCAGATGATATCTGCTATCATGAATTTAGGGTCAGAATCTAAAATCCTGTAGACCTGAGGGTCACCCAGTTGCCGCATAATTTCCTGTACATATTTGGTGGTATCCATTACCACGACCGCACCCCCCTTGTCTGCTGGTTTTAAAGTGAGGGTGGGGTCGGATCTGAGGGACTCCAAAGCTTCAATCTCAGTGGTAGTCAGATTGGGGTGTCTGAAGTCACGGTCTCCCTGAAAGGAAGATCGGAGCTCAGAAATCCCCTTTCTGACAGCACTGATTTAGGCATCAACCGATGGTTCATTAACTATAGGTACAAAGTTGCTCTTTTGCAGTAGGTTGAGAGATCCCAGAGTGAAATCACTCGTCTGGGGTCTCGCAACAGTGCTCTTCTTGTGAAACCATATTTTCAGCTTAATACGGCGAAAAAAAGAAAATAGACTAGACTCTAATTCAAACCAGTTCACTAGTGTACTGGGACAAAATGAAAACCCCTTGGACAGGACACTCACTTGAGCTGTAGTCAATTCTTTGGAGGACAAGTTGACAAGGGGTATCAGGGCCATTGAGCAGATGCTGAGCAGATGCTGATGACATCTACCTACACTCCCCAGGCCTCTGAATTTATAATTGATTTGCTCAGGATTGTGCTACAATATAATTACTTTCTTTTCAGAGATGTTTTTTGTTTGCTAGAACATGGTGTGGCCATGGGGTCTCACAGCAATGAACCAAATTTACAATTCACCCTCATTCATTCCAGAACTGAGATCCAGTTTCTGGACACCCGAGTGATGTATAACGAGGGCAGGCTCCATACTGAGCTATTTATAAAACCCACCGATACCAACACCTTTCTGCGTTATAACAGCTCCCACCCCAGGAGAATGATCCAATCATTGCCTTTCTCCCAATTTCTCCGGGTCAAACGCATTGTGTCAGATGAGGCCAAATTAGATGCGACCCTAGACTCCATGGCTACTAAGTTCCAAGGGAGGGGTTACCCCAAACGATTATTGAGGGAACACATGGACAGGGTTCGCACTCTGGATAGGACCGAGCTGTTGACGAAGCGGAGAATTGTCCGCAACAACAACAGGATTCCGTTTCTTTCTGTTTATACGGAACTCAGCCCTTCCATAAACAGGATCCTCAACAAACATTGGGGTCTGCTGGGCACGTGTTTCAAAGATATCCCCGAGTTTTCATGTCCACCTCTATCTTCTTACCGCAGATCCAGAAAACTGCGGGATCAGTTGGTAAAAGCCGACATTGATAAGGGATCTCTGAGACAAACTAAGCTGACGCAGTCTGGCCAGGGTTGCTTTCCCTGCCTTAATTGCGTCAACTGCAAATACATTCGTAAAGGGAGGAATTTGTACATCCCAACACTGGTGCAACATAGAGTATCTCTTTTCATCTGACCTGTGATTCTAACCATGTCATCTAGGTACTATCCTGCCCATGTAATTTGCTTTATGTTGGCGAGACGACAACTGAACTCAAGACTCGCCTCAACGATCATCGCCTCAGCATCCGGAAAAAACGGTTGGATTTGCCGGTATCCAAGCACTTCACTGAGGCCAAACACAAAGAAGGTGATCTGAGGTGCTGGATCCTGGACCACATACCTCAACCCAGACGAGGTGGTGACAGGTCCAGGATACTTAAGCGGAGAGAACTCAGCTGGATCCATAAATTGGACAGCTTGAAACCCATGGGTTTAAATGTCGAATACAATTTTGGGGATGTTCTATGAAGGTTGGTTTGCCCCTGATGTCTTGCTGGATGTTGTTCTGCTACTTGTGTACATACTTAGAGAGTTATATAGCTCAATTTAATCTTGCTCTAACATTTTTTCTCTCTTTTTTTAGATCACCCACACTCAACACTACGGGGGATGGAATATATGGATGGTGTGCACGCCGTATACCACAGGAGGGGGCCACTCCACTACACTATGCATTTTTTTATGGCATCGTTCATCCTTCTTTTTGCCAGGCTTGACAGGCACCGTGAAGTTTTTTTTGGTACAGCAGCCCTTTTGCCTTTTTATGTTTATTCATCTTTATTTATCTCTCCAGTATTGTATATTGATTCATTTACACTCTGTGGCATCCAAGTACCTGGATGAGGAGATCCCTCTCGGGCTATAAGGTGGCTTGGTACCTTTGGCATGAACCCTGTGTGACTGCGGATCCCGTGGTCGCGGTGGATCTCTGCCTAGGTTGGGGATGTAGGCACCCTGTTTCTATGGGAGCTTAGTGCCCTTTTTCAAGCCACGGATGTTCCGATTTATTCCAGGTTGGATGCGCTACACAGAAAGATGATTTAAGGGCCAGCTTCCAATCACCAAGATGGCGCTTCTCAGCTAGATCCCTTACTCGGCATGGGCATGCGCAGCGTCGCGGCTGACTTGAGTGACGTCCACGTGACGTCTGAATGCCGGCCTGCTTTGATGATGCGCAGTGTCTCCTCTGGGTCAACTGCCTGCTATTGGTGCTTTGCCACGCCTGCGCAATAGGATGTCCACAATGCTGATATGGCAGCATTGAATGAGCCTCCCTGCTGGTTTGGTATGTTCGCTGCATCACTACCTTGCTCCTCCCCCTGTATTATGTACACTTATATATGTCCAGTGCGGATGCAGTATTGGATCAAGTTTATTATATTTGGCATGCACATAACGCTTTTGATGTATTTAGCATGCACGGTCATGCTTCTTAATTTATGATTCTCATTAAATGTGATTCTGTATTCATTTACTACACTGTTAAGATTTGTAACACACCCACCGGGTGATATGTGATCACATGATTTGTATGTTAATTGATTAATTGATTTCCCTATATAATTGCCATCACTTGAGTTCTAAATTTGCTTGAAGAAGGCTCATTGGAGCCGAAACGGTGCACCACTTTGGTGAATAAAGGGTTCACTTGCTTTTATTCATTGGAGTGCCGCTCTTTTTTCCGGATCCATTGATTGGGGCTACAAGTCCATTCCCCTGGAGACGTGCACCCGTATTTCTTTTCTCGAGCTAGTGCCGCCATTTTCCTTCATATATATATATATATATATATATATATATATATATTTAGTTGGCACTAACTAGCATTTTTTTTAATTAGCACTTGCTAGTCACAGCTTGCACAGAGAGGCACCAGCTGTTCTTTCAGCGTTGTTCCAGCCAATCACAGCGCTGGGAGAGGACACCAGTGTCTGATGTCCCCTCCATGACCTCGGAGGTGAGATGGACTGATGTAATCAGCCCCAATCACCTCCATCCCAGCCACCAGCAGCACCACATATTGGCTAATTGTAGAATAACGCTGCCATTGGCCGGAGAGTTGTTCCAGCCAATCGCAGAGCTGGGAAGGGACACCAGTGTCTGGTGTTTCTCCCTGTCCTAGAAGGTGACATGCGCTGATGTAATTTGGCCCTGCCACCTCTAGCCAAGCCCACCTGCAGCACCATACCATTGCCGGCGCTGTGATGGGCCGATCTTTACAAACCGGCCAATCGCAACGATCGGGGCTACAGGGGGGGCCAAAAAACTCCTGCTTGCTCTCAGCTTAGAAGGCTGCCTGCCGATTAGAGCAGCCATCTTATTCCGGTCACTGTGCGATGCAGCGAGGTGACCGGAGTTAACCATAATGTACTATTAAGTCAAGATGACATAATAGTACATCATGTGTCAATAAGGGGTTTATTGTGTTTACAAAAAGCGTATTTAACCTCTTCTACGCCGAACCATTTTTTGCCCTCCTGCCTAGGCGATTTTTTGCAAATCTGACACTTATATTTATCTAAGCCATTCTGAGATAGTTTTTTGTGACACATTGTATTTCATCACAGTCATAAATTTGAGTCAATATATTTCCCCTTTATTTCTGAAAAAATCCCTAATTTACAAAGAAATTTGAAAAATTAGCAATTCACTTTTTTTTATATTTCTCTGCTTTTAAAACAAGTGATATCTCATAAAAAATTTATTACTTAACATTCCCCATTTGTCTACTTAATGTTGGCATCATTTTGTAAGTGTCATTTTATTTGTTTAGGACGAAAGAAGGCTTAGAATTTTAGAAGCAAATATTAATTTATTTATTTATTTTTCTGCCGATCGTCTTGTGCAGGGGCTAGTTTTTTGCAGGAAGAGTTGACGTTTTTATTGGTACCATTTTTGGGTACATATGATTTGTTTGATCATTCATCACACTTTATGGGGCAAAAATTTTGTTCTTTTGGCACAGTTTTTATTTATTTATTTTTACAGCGTTCACCTCAGGGATTAGGTCCTGTGATTTTTTTATAGAGCAGGTCGTTGCGGACATGGCAATACCTAATATGTATACTTTTTCTTATTTAAGTTTTAGACGCAAGGCATCGGGCTGCCTTCTCACCCATCGGGTCCCTGCCACAGCAGCACGGGGACCAGATAGGCTTCTTCACTGACCGCAAACCCCTTCTATGCCATGGTCAGCGCTGACCACAGCATAGAAGAAGTTAATCCACTGGCGTCAGCTTTTACAGTGATGCTGGCAGATTGAGCAGGGGCTATCAGGGACTGCCGGGCCCCTGCAGTGATCCAGCGGGCACTGCTTCAGTGCTTGCCCAATCATCATGATGTATTAGTATGTTAAAATGCGGCAAGTCTTTTGCCGCCATGACGTACTAGTACATCATGTGTCAAGAAGGGGTTAAAAACTCTCTGTGCCGTAGCATTTGTTATGGTTTTTCAAAAACCATATGTTTAAAAACATACTGCGGCATTTATCAAAGCTGGTGCAAAGGGAAACTGTCTTAGTTTCCCATAGCAACCAATCAGATTCCACCTTTCATTTTTCAGAGCTTCTTTTAAAAAAGAAAAGTGGTTGCTATAGAAAACTTAGTTTTCCTTTCCAGCAGCTTTGATAAATTTACCTCACTGTGTTATGGGGAAAATACAGTGTCTTATTTTTAACAATCATTCCAAAAATTATACCTTAACGGTAGTAGATGCATGTCCGTGTTTATACATACGGTAGTGTAAAAAAAAAAGGAGTCACTGGACAAGCATCCAAAAATTATGCCTTAACGGAGGCAGATGTCTGCCATTATTTATACACACAAATAATGGCTTCTTCTGAACAAGCCTGGAAAAATAATCCCTCTTATTTGGGAGCAGCAGCATTACAGTGTGGGTGTGGAAAAGGTAAGGTGTAATAATAAGGGTCATAATGGCATGCAGCAGCAAAAACAGCAGAGGAAGCTGTTGCAGAAAAGCATAGAACAGACAACACAGGATATGTGTGTGAGGCTGTGTTGAAGTGGTAGTAGTAGCTGTGGCTGTATAGAAGTAATGATAGTGGCAGTAGGAGGAGCAGCAGGTACAGTATGGCTGTGGCATAAATAGCCACCATCAACAATGGCAGATCTATTCATTGGCCTCAGCCAAAGGTGTCTGAAAATCCTCATGGATCCATGCCTCATTCATTTTAAAAAAGGCATGTTTTGCATACTTGGAGGATAACTTCTCACTTTTGGATGTAACAAAGCCACCTGTCATGCTGAAAACCATCTCTGACAGTATGCTGGAGGCTGGAAAGATAGTCCAGCAATAGCAAACTGGACCAGTTCCATGGGGCCAGGCACCAGAACACAGGGTATGTGCTAGAGAAAGGCTACTTTCATTTATAAAATGCAACAATTTTACCAGACAGCTGGCCAGAAGTACTACTGACTGGTAGTGTTGGACTGGGGTGCCTAAGGCACATCAGTAAAATTCATTCTGGGGGCATGCTTTAAAACCACATGCAAATCTTATCTGCTCACACATGGTTGATCATGGGGGTCACTGTAGCGACTTTGAGAAGGCAAGTCCGTGATGGAAAAAGATACTGTCTAGACCTTCTCTATACATATTGCCTACCTGTATGTAGTGCAGTCAGTCTACTGTGCCATGTGCCGCTTGTGCAGGGGGCGGGAAACTAGACGCCGACCGATTACCTTGTGGGCCAGTCCAAGCCTGCTGCCTGGTGAATAAAATTTGCTTTAATACGTGAAACTGGGTCTCATTTGGAGAACGATGAGACAAGTTTTATGGACAGATGGCAAAAAGTATGAATGTCACAGAGAAGTGCAAAATTTGGGTTAACACGTGAAAGAACACCACAATAGGGGAAAGATAAGACATTTTTAAGGGGCCAAGAGATAAAAATGCCTGCTTAATTACATTTTGGTGTATGTGCAGAAGTAAATCACATTAGGAGTACGTTGAGACAATTTTAACGGACTGCTAAATTAAATTTTGGTGAAGGCGCAGAATTACAGCACATTAGGAGAATGATGAGACACATTTTTCACACAGCTGGCCAGAGATAATGCCTCCTGAATTCAATTTTGGTGAAGGAGTGTAAGTGTGCCACATTAGCAGAAGGACGAGACACATTTGATGGACAGCTGGCCAGAAGTACCAATGCCACAGAGTTGGGAGTTCAGCTTGCTCACATTCGGATAGCTGAACTCGCAGAGTCCTTTTCTGGCATCACATTCCATTATCCATGTTGACATAGTGGAGGAGGAGGGGGAGGAGAACAAGTAAATGATAATGAGGGACCATGAGATAGTTCTGGAAGTGGCCTGACTTCCGCAAAGAAGACTGCGAGAAGGAGGACAGTCTACCTGTCAGCTGCTGCTGTTTATGGTCTTTGCCTTAGACAGCAGCAGTGAACAGGAAGCGATACGGGAGACTGCACGTGCGCATTGCACACATCGTCTCCTCATACAGTTAATCGGCAGGGGTGCTGGGTGTATCATATATATATATATATATATATATATGAATTTCTGTCTGTTGTCTGTCTGTCTTTTCTTTATGTGCAACCAAATGACTGCACCCAATTTGGCATATAGGTACATCAGGTGACCGGGAAGGTATTAGGCTGTGTCTCAGCTCTCTAGGCCACACTGTTCCTGAGATATTCTAAAAAAAAATGTATTAGCCAATAGGAGCTTGCAGCTTCACTCACATTCTAACTGCCAGTCATACAGTCACATGACCCATATTTCCAATACAATCTCGCAGGTCCTTCAGTTTTGACATACACAGTTACACTAGGTTTCCATAACAACTCAGTCATTTTTCTTCACTGTTAGAGGTCACTGTTAAGAGGCCGTGGTGCTGTGGAGGTCACTGTTAAGAGATGAGCTATGGATGTCCCATTTTAAGGGGGAAGGGTGCTGTGGGAGTCTTATATTAAGGGAACGGGGTGCTGTGAAGGTCCTATATTAAGAGGGGGTGGCACAGTGGGCTGGTCACTGTTAAAGGGGTGGGTCACTGTGCATATCACTGTTAAGCAGGTGAGCTGCTGTGGAGATCAATGTTAAGGGGCAGGGCCCTGTGGAGGTCACTGTTAAAAGGTAGATCGCTGTGGAGGGTCACTGTAAAGGGTGTGAGCCACTTTGAAGGCCAGTGTTAATCTTAGAGGGGTGTGGTGCTTTAGAGGTCACTGTTAAGGGGGCAGGTGCTGTGCAGGTCGCCTTAAGTGGGTGGGCACTGTAGATGTTATTTTAAGGGGGCAAAGCATCTTGGGGTGACTTCATTATCTGAATGGTTCCTTAATCATAACATTAACTTGTATTACTAGAAAGTTAAGTTAAAGAAAGCCATTGACATAGGTTTTTTTTTCTACTCACAGACTACTGAGCTACAGTATAAGTAGATTACTTTATATGTGCAGTTTAAATTTGTAAGTCATTGTACAATAAAACTGCATACATAATGAAACAGAATGAAAATCGTCACCAAAGATTAAAAACAGATAATAAAATGGCCCTGCATGCATTAACATTTAGAGAAATCAGGATACATTATGAGCAGATTAAAGAGGAAGTCTTGTAAGTTCATTAAAATGCATTTGTGATTGCAGGAAAGACAACTTTGCTTTTATTTTACCACTGTTATTTTCTTCAGAACTGTAATGTGATTGTGGTTTTTAACCATATCTCAGCAGCAATGTTTGGACTCATCATAGTTGAATTACCAATGTCCTTCATGACTATTAAAGAATATACAGTACAGACCAAAAGTTTGGACACACCTGTCATTCAAAGAGTTTTCTTTATTTTCATGACTATGAACATTGTAGATTCACACTTAAGGCATCAAAACTATGAATTAACACACGTGGAATTATATACATAACAACAAAGTGTGAAACAACTGAAAATATGTAATATTCTAGATTCTTCAAAGTTGCCACCTTTTGCTTTGATTACTGCTTTGCACACTCTTGGCATTCTCTTGATGAGCTTCAAGAGGTAGTCACCTGAAATGGTCTTCCAACAGTCTTGAAGGAGTTCCCAGAGATGCTTAGCACTTGTTGGCCCTTTTGCCTTCACTCTGCGGTCCAGCTCAACCCAAACCATCTCGATTGGGTTCAGGTCCGGTGACTGTGGAGGCCAGGTCATCTGGCGCAGCACCCCATCACTCTCCTTCGTGGTCAAATAGCCCTTACACAGCCTGGAGGTATGTTTGGGGTCATTGTCCTGTTGAAAAATAAATGATGGTCCAACTAAACGCAAACCGGATGGAATAGCATGCCGCTGCAAGATGCTGTGGTAGCCATGCTGGTTCAGTATGCCTTCAATTTTGAATAAATCCCCAACAGTGTCACCAGCAAAGCACCCACACACCATCACACCTCCTCCTCCATGCTTCACGGTGGGAACCAGGCATGTAGAGTCCATCCGTTCACCTTTACTGCGTCGCACAAAGACACGGTGGTTGGAACCAAAGATCTCAAATTTGGACTCATCAGACCAAAGCACAGATTTCCACTGGTCTAATGTCCATTCCTTGTGTTCTTTAGCCCAAACAAGTCTCTTATGCTTGTTACCTGTCCTTAGCAGTGGTTTCCTAGCAGATATTCTACCATGAAGGCCTGATTCACACAGTCTCCTCTTAACAGTTGTTCTAGAGATGTGTCTGCTGCTAGAACTCTGTGTGGCATTGACCTGGTCTCTAATCTGAGCTGCTGTTAACCTGCGATTTCTGAGGCTGGTGATTCAGATTAACTTATCCTCCGCAGCAGAGGTGACTCTTGGTCTTCCTTTCCTGCGGCGGTCCGCATGTGAGCCAGTTTCTTTGTAGCGCTTGATGGTTTTTGTGACTGCACTTGGGGACACTTTCAAAGTTTTCCCAATTTTTCAGACTGACCGACCTTCATTTCTTAAAGTAATGATGGCCACTCGTTTTTCTTTACTGAGCTGCTTTTTTCTTGCCATAATACAAATTCTAACAGTCTATTCAGTAGGACTATCAGCTGTGTATCCACCTGACTTCTCCACAATGCAACTGATGGTCCCAACCCCATTTATAAGGCAAGAAATCCCACTTATTAAACCTGACAGGGCACACCTGTGAAGTGAAAACCATTTCAGTTGACTACCTCTTGAAGCTCATCAAGAGAATGCCAAGAGTGTGCAAAGCAGTAATCAAAGCAAAAGGTGGCTACTTTGAAGAACCTAGAATATGACATATTTTCAGTTGTTTCACACTTTTTTGTTATGTATATAATTCCACATGTGTTAATTCATAGTTTTGATGCCTTCAGTGTGAATCTACAATTTTCATAGTCATGAAAATAAAGAAAACTCTTTAAATGAGAAGGTGTGTCCAAACTTTTGGTCTGTACTGTAGATGCCTTCTCATTACTTTTTTTTTTCATGTTCACTTGGTTCCTGAATGCATCTTCATCTCTCCAGCCACCTTAATATGAATTGCTCCAATGCCCTTCTTTGCCCTGAGCAGAATCACGCAGGGCAAAGGCATATTTAGGGGATCCAGTGATGTACCAGGCTCTCCATAGTGACTTTTAAGCCAAGGCTTCTGCCCAGCAGTGAGCCCCGTTGTGTCACCTGTAAAACGGCTAGGGCAGTGCTTAAGGCCACCAATCCGAGTTAGTGATGTCACCAGGAACATTGCTGGGTGAAATCTCTGTGTGGCAGTGTGCTATTGTAAACAAAAAAGCCTTTGTCATGCATAATACAGTGCAGGGCAAAGGAGAGCAATAAACCATGAAATGCTTCTATGTTCATGTGAGGGGGCTGGAGGGGTGAAGAAAGGTATATATCTGGATTCAGATCTGAACCTGGACAACCCTTTAAGCAACTTTTTAAATATACCTTTGTAGAAACGTTTCTCCTGTAAAGTTTGTGTAAAACATAGCTATCTGTTCTGCTGAATCTTACACGATCCAACTGCACACTGCTCCTGGCCATGTCAGCTTTTTGCTTTCTCCCTCTCTACTTTTAGTACTAAAGAGAGCAGCAGGACGGAGGGTGTAATGGTTAGTAGAATGTACAGGGCAGATCAGAACGAGGAGATAAGGGAAAGCATCCAGGTTTTCAAGGAGAACAAATTGCACACACATTAGATATGGAAAAAAGCAAGGGGATAGGGTTAAACACATTGGTTGTAGATAAGTATAAAGAGAGCAGAGACAGGCTTCAGGGGTGGACAAACTCTTTAGCATCACTGTCTATTCAGCTCAATTGAAAGGACATTTCCCATGGCTTCTAGAAGAATTAAGCAGACCAAGAATCATGCTGTGCTGACAATGAGATAGTGGAAACAGCAGAATCATGGAGTCACATAATTCATAGCCAGGATATATTACTAAATTAAACATTCCACATAAGAAAAGCTTGAAACTGGAAGCAAGTTGCACAGTTTATATCAGGGAGGGGGCCTAAAATGAATAAACAAATGAAGTTTGCAGCCTAAAACTTAGTACAACTTTTTAACTTAAGGTAGCCAGTAAATATGTGAAATATACATATACTTTTATTTATTTTTTATCGTTTTTTGTTTGAATTGGCAAAAAATTTGATTAAGGTCTGAATTGATTCTGCCAAATCAAACATACTCCAATCAATCAGAAAATTAGTATATAACAGTCTCTGGTGAGACACAGGGAGAAAGAGAGAGAGACAGAGAGGGAGAATAAAAGCTAATTTGAATATTCTTCCCAGAGACCCAAAGGTATGCAAATTAACTTTTTCTTTCAAAAAGAAAATAACACAGATCTGATGCCAGCAGATACAAGATATTCAAATTTGAATCTATGTTTCCCAGAAAGACAAAGCATCTTTGACTGGACTACAATACTTCTCATGCATACTTGTTGGTCTTCCTAATGAGAAAGAGCATCCCTAAGACTATGCCAAAGGCCACTCTTCTAACCAGGGTAATTTTCTCTTGACATACATAGTACTCTTGTTCTTTTGGAAGGACAACTAATGTGCATGTCTCATTAAAAGAAGTGCAACACTGACACCCAGTACTCTTGTCTTTTTGGTTGAACTGTCTTTTACTTCTCGTTTCCAGTGCAGTACTACATGGGGATGTATCTCATTCACCCAAAACAAATTACAAAACATTTGTTTGTTTTAGAATCCAAATATTGGGGAAATTTGGACTGAATTCCAAATCCATAGAATCCATGTGCTCATTAGAGATGAGTGAAGTTTTCAAAACTTTGATTCAGACACTTTGCTTAGGTGGCCGTGAGATGTAGGCACCACGTCTCCTGTCCCCTACCCAGCCAGATTTATCAGTTTCTGCTCCAGGACTTGAAGGAATGGAATGACATCATTCATCCCATAATCAAGGCGACTAACAAATAAAGTGGCCTCCTTTAAAGGACTGAGCAAATGGCAGGTGTCACGCATGAGCTGCCACTGGCTAATGTTGAAGTTACACAGGGGAGTACTCCTATCCACCTGCATCATCAATAAATCCTTCACAGCCTTCCTTTGCTCATATAGTCAGTCAAACTCAGTCGAACATGTGTAAGGTGTAGGTCCAACATTTGGAAACTATACATATGAGACGATGTTGGGGAACGCTATTCTGCCTATGCAACTCAAGGAGGGCTTGTTTTGAAGGATAAGAGTGGCTGAAGTGCATGCACAGTTTCCTGGCAAATTTCAAGATGTCTTTCAGTTGGGTGAAAGACTTCAGGAACCACTTTTCAAACAGATTAAAGATGTGCGCCATGCAGGGCGCATGGGTCAGCCCACCTTGACATAGTGCCAATAGAATGTTCTTCACATTAATAGTGACCATGGTTCCGATTTTCAGTTGGCAAGGAGATAGCCAGAATTAGATTTTTAGTTGAAGGTAGCAGATCAGTTCCTCCCCGGTTTGACTTAGTTCACCCAGACATGCCAGATGCAGAAGAGCATGACACCACTATGCTCTGCATAGGTGGCAGGTTCGAGGACCCCTCCAAACTGTGCCTGCAATGGAGTCTGATGACAAGGTGGAGGATGAGGAGGCAGAGGAGGACATTGGTACAGCAATCACAGCTTCAGAACATAGAGGTGGCATTGGCATCACCTGGCCAAGTTGCTGGTGTGCCTGGGCAACTATCACAATTGCCCAGTGGGCCATAAAGGATAGATATTGTGCTTGACCATAGTTACAGCTCCACATGTCGGCGCTGCCGTGAATTATACCAGACACCGACAGGCTCAAGAACTGGCCCACCTTATACTCAACATACTGTATGTGTGCAGGGCTGGTACAGCCTTTTTGGAGAAGTAATGACGGCTTGGCACTCTCCATCTTGGCTCAGAAGAAGCTCCCATGAGCAATAAGCTACATCATTATTCCCTACTGTCTGCATGTCACTGATGTCAACTTCACCAGTCTCATGGCAAAGATCCTGACCTCTCGCAAACAACTGCTCCCACTCGACTCTCATCATCGCTACTTGCCTGTCTACAGGAGGAAACAGCAGATCTCTCCTCCAAATTTGGGCTGGGCAGTAGCTGCTGAATGTCCTCGCTGAAAAGTAGAGCAGAGTCTGTAGCATACAATACTTCCTGAGCAAAAGGAGCAGAAAAAGAAATAGGCAGGTTCAGGACAGGTGGGGGCACAGAGCTTGTTCCTGGTACATGCCAACTAAGCGTGGTGTCAGAGGGAACCACTGATTCCTGGCTGTGGGTGTCTGATGTCAATTGTGATGATGTTGAAAACCGAGTCAAACATTCAAGGACAGCTGTGTTGCTGTTCAAAACACGACCGCTGAATAACACTAACAGCTCTGTACTGATGCTGCGACTGCTGCTTCCACCGTCCCCTTCTTCTGCTACTTCTGCTAGACCCAGAAACAATGCCACTGCCTGTTCCCTTGGAAGGCCCTGGCAGCTATAGAACATACTGTATAGTAACAGTAATTTTAAGTGCAAAATAGCAGTAGTATTAGACCAATTTTTAACCCCAATTACAGAAGTAAGGCCTAATGAAATCATTTATGAATAAAATAAAGTGGACACCCCAATAGCAGTAGTATTAGACCGCTTTTTAATGCTTTAATGCTCTAGTGAAATTACTTAAGTATAAAACAATGTGGACATCAAAATAGCAGCAGCATTAGACTGCTTTTTAACCATAATTACAGAATGAAGGTCTAATGGAATTTCTTATATATGAAACAAGGTGGACACCCTAATAGCAGTAGTATTTGACCGCTTTTTAACCCCAATTACAGAATCAAAATGGAATAACTTATGTATAAAACAATGTGGACACCCTAATAGCAGTAGTATTAAACTACTTTTTAAACTCAATTACAGAATTAAGGTCTTACAGAATGACTTATGTATAAAACAACGAGGACGTCCCAAAAGCAGTGGTATTAGACCCCTTTTTAACCCCAAATACAGAATCAAGGTCTAATGGAATTACTTATGTATAAAACATTGTGTACACCCCAGTAGCAGTAGCATTAGACCACTTTTTAACCCCAATTACAGAATGAAGGACTAATGGAATTACTTATGTATGAAACAATGTTGACACACCAATAGCAGTAGTATTTGAGTATTTGACAATTACAACACCAATTACAGAAACAAAATGGAATTGCTTATGTATAAAACAATGCAGACACCCTAATAGCAGTAGCATTAGACCGCTTTTTAAACCCATTTACAGAATTAAGGTCTTACAGAATGACTTATGTATAAAACAATAAGGACACGCCAAAAGCAGTAGGATTAGACAGCTTTTTAACCCCAATTACATAATCAAGGCCTAATGGAATTTTTTATGTATAAAACAATGTGGAAACCCTAAAAGCAGTAGTATTAAACCAGTTTTTAACCCCAATTACAAGATTACGGTCTAATGAAATTACTTATGTCTAAAACAATGTGGATAACCCAAAAGCAGTAGTATTACACAGCTTTTTAACCCAAACACAGAATCAAGGCCTAATGGGATTACTCTTCTATAAAACAATGTAGACACCCTAATAGCAGTAGTATAAGACCGCTTTGTAACCACAATTTCAGAATCAAGGCCTAATGGAATTACTTATGAATAAAACAATGTGGACACTCCAATAGCAGTAACATTAGACCACTTTTTAACCCCAGTTATAATATTAAGGCCTAATGAAATTAATTATGTATAAAACAATGTGGATACCCCAAAAGCAATAGTATAAGACTGATTTTTTTTAACCCCAATTGAATAATAAAAGTCTAATGGAATTTCTTATATATAAAACAATGAGGACATCCCAAAAGCAATAGAATTAGACTGCTTTTTAATTCAAAATTTCAAAATTAAAGCCTAATGGAATTACTTATGTATAAAATAATGTGAACACACCAAAAGCAGTAGTATTGGATTGCTGTTTAACCCCAATTACATAATCAAGGCCTTATGGAATTACTTATGTATAAAACAATGTGGACACCCCAAAAGCAGTGGTATTATACCACTTTTTAACCCCAATTATATAATCAAGACCTAATAGAATTACTCATGTATAAAATAATGTGAACACACCAAAAGCAGTAGTATTGGATTGCTGTTTAACCCCAATTACATAATCAAGGCCTTATGGAATTACTTATGTATAAAACAATGTGGACACCCCAAAAGCAGTGGTATTAGACCACTTTTTAACCTCAAGTATATAATCAAAAACTAATGGAATTACTTATGTATAAAACAATGTGGACGCCACAATAGAAATATATCTGTAAAGAATAAATCAAGGCAACTGGACTTACTGTAGATTTCTTGAAAATGTTTCACTCGTTCTTCCAATGAGCTTTCTCAATTCTGAGTGAAATAGAAGTAGTATTAGACCACTTTTTAACCCCAATCATAGAATCAAGGCCTAATGGAATTGCTTATGTATAAAACAATGTGGACACCCCCAAAAAAGTAGCATTATACTGCTTTTTAACTCCAAATGACAAAATTAAGGCCTAATGGAATTACTTATGTATGAAACAATATGGACACACCAAAAGCAATAGTATTAGACTGCTTTTTAACCCAAATACAAGATTAAGGCCTAATGAGATTACTTATGTATAAAACAATGTGGACACCCCAAAAGCAGTAGTACTAGACTGCCTTTTAACCGCAAATACAGAATTAAGACATAAGGGAATTACTTATGTATAAAACAATATGGGCACCCTAATAGCAGTAGTATAAGATCGCTTTGTACCCCAATTGCAGAATCAAGGCCTAATGAAATTACTTATGTATAAAACAATGTGGACACACCAAAAGCAATAGTATTAGACTGCTTTTTAACCCCAATTACAAAATTAAGGTCTTATAGAATGACTTATGAATAAAACAATGAAGACAATCTCAAATCTGTAGGATTAGATTGCTTTTTAACTCCAAATTACAAAATTAAAGCCAAATGGAATTACTTATGTATAAAACAATGATGACACCAAAAAAGCAGTAGTATTAGATCACATTTTAACTTCAATTACAGAATCAGGGTCTAATGGAATTACTTTTCTATAAAACAATGTGGACACCCCAATAGCCGTAGTTTTAGATCACTTTTTAACCCCAATTACAGAATCAAGGCCTAATAAAATTACCTATGTATAAAAAATTGTGGACACCCCAAAAGCAATAGTATTAGACTGCTTTTTAACCCCAATTGCAAGATTGAGGTCTAATGAAATTACTTATGGATAAAACAATGATGACACCCTAAAAGCAGCAGCATTAGACTGCTTTTTAACTCCAAATTACAAAATTAAGGCCTAATGGATTTATGTATAAAACAATGTGGACACCCCAAAAGCAGTAGCATTAGACTGCTTTTAACTCCAAATTAAAAAATTAGGGCCTAACAGAATTACTCATGTGTAAAAGTATTAGAATGCCTTTAAACCCAAATTACAAAATCAAGAACTAATGGAATTACTTATGTATAAAACAATGTGGACACCCCAATAGCAGTAGTATTAGACACATTTTAAACCCCAATTACATAATCAAGGACTAATGATTAAGTGCAGTAAAGTTATCTATACAGACCAAAAAGTTGTACCTATTATTAGGCTTAGTGGCTAGTACCAGAATTTTAGGTATTTTGTTTAAATATAAATATTGACATGGAAAAAAAAACATAAACAAAATTTTTGTGGCACATTTATTAAGACAAGCGTTTTACACACTGGTCTTAATAAGGCCCCGTGCTGACTTTCTATCTGCCTTACATTTAGACTAATTTTTACGCCCGCGCCCACTTTTTTAGACCTGGTTTGAGGTGGAAAGGTTGCGCTGCAATCTGTGTTAGAAATACATCTAAGGGTGGGTTCACATGAGCGTTATGTATTCTGTCATGGCTTTCCGTTATAACATGGTTATAATGGAAAATAACAGAATCCATAAGACAGAAGCTAAAATGGAAGCCTTTAAGAGGCATTCTATTTTGATCCTTCATAATGCAAGTCTATGGGCAGCATAACAGATCCATTATGCAGGAGACCATTCCTGCATAATGAAATCCAGGACAGATCTGTTATGCTGCCCCTAGACTTGAATTATGACGGAATGCAGAACAGAAGCTTTTAAAAGTCATTCCATTTTGCTTTCTGTCATAATAGAAGTCTATGGGAATCATAACAGATCCGTCTGGTTCCCGTTATGCAGTACGAACAAAAAGTCCTGTCTACAGGACTTTGTTTTCCATCTTGCATAACGGGAACCAGACAGATCCGTTATGATTCCCATAGACTTCTATTATGACAGATCAAAACGGAATGCCTCTTACAGGCTTCCATTTGACTTCCATCTTATGGATTCCGTTATTTTTCGTTATAACCATGTTATAACAGAAAGCCATAACAGAATACATAATGCTGATGTGAACCCACCCTAATATGGGTGTATTTCTGCTTAACCCCTTAAGGACCCGCGCCGTACATGTACAGTGCTGGTGGACATGACTTAACTTAAGGACCAGCGCCATACATGTACGGCAGGCTGATCTGGCAGGTGCAGGAGCAGCGCCCGCCAGATCAGCGTCACGGACCCGGCAGTTACTGACAGCCGGGCCCCTGCTGCATACTCCTGCATGGGTGAAAACACCGATGCTGGCATATTAACACCTTGTATCCCGTGGACAAAGCTGACCGTGGCATTTAGAGGGTTTGTCGAGGTTACATGCGCCCTCTGCATCTCGATCGGGTCCACGCACTGCAGTGGCGGAGACCCGATGGCAGAGAAGGCAAGCCCGATGCGATGCCTTCCATTGGCATCGGGGCTTGCCTTCTATGGAAGCCTGTGAGATCCAGCTGGGTCTTAGAGGCAGGCTGTCAGAATAAAGGCTGACAGAAAATGCATTACAATACAAGTTGTATTGTAATGCATTGCAGAGGATATCAGACCCCAGAAGTTCCCAGAGTGGAAGAAAAATAAAAAGTAAAAAAATAAAAAAATAAATGGGTTTTTCATAATGAAAAAAAGTTGCAAGCAAAAATAAAAAATAAAAAGCCCCTTTCCCAAAATAAAACAGATAAAATTGTAAAAAAAAAGAAAAAAGAAAGAAAAACAGACATATTGTATATTGCCTCGTCCGTAATTACCGGCTCTATAAAAATATAGACGATCCACCCCCTCACCTGAAAAAAAATAAATAAAAACTGTGCTAAAACAACAATTTTTTTGGTCACCATACATCACAAAAAATGCAACACCAAGCGATCAAAAAGGCATCTGCCCCAAACCATCACCTCATCCCGCAATAAAAGAGCACCTACATAAAACAATCGGGCAAAAAAAAATATGGCTCTCAGAATAGGGAGACACTAAAACATTTTTTTTTTGTTTCAAAAATGCTTTTATTGTGTAAAACTTAAATAAATAAAAAACGTTTACATATTAGGTATCACTACGTCCGTATCAACCTTCTGTATAAAGATTTTACATGATCTAACCCCTCAGATGAACACCGTAAAAAAAACTGTGCAAAAATGCCATTTTTTGTCACCTTACATCACAAAAAGTATAATACCAAGCGATCAAAAAGTCATAAGTACCCCAACCCAAAATAGTACCAATCAAACCATCATCTCATCACACAAAATATGAGACCCTACCTAAAACAATCACCCCAAAAAAAATAAAAAAATATGGCTCTCAGAATATGGAAAAGGTTAGAAATTTATGGAAACACCACTGAAATGGTTTGGGAACAGCATGGGGAGGATGTCTAGATGCATCTTGGACTCCCAGGTCACTGCTGGGAATGTTGTTGTCTGAGTAGTACGCCACTTTTACAGACTGACAATTATACGCACAAAACCGAAGATCACATCGATTTTAGAGGAAAAATTGTTAGAAAACATTATTTCCTGTATATTTATTGTATATAAAGTGCAAGTGCTGCCAAAAATTACAAGGATAAGATACTCTGATACAACCTGTATATCACATAAAGGAGGGCCTCATTCACATTGTGGTACAATTATTCAAGCAGTGGGACTCATAAAGCCTAAGCACTTAGTGAAAGGGCTGCCAAAAATTACAAACAAGGGGCACTACAATACACCCTTTATTACACATAAAGGAGGGCATCATACACACCCTTGAAAAATTATGATTGATAGCGTGCTGATGACCCTCAAAAACTATTGGAGCAAGGGCCTGCTGATCTGACCATCTAAAACATTAGGGACGAGGGCCTGCTTCTGATCTTACCATCTAAAACATTAGGTGTGAGGGTCTGCTGCTGAGCTGACCCTCTAAAACATTAGGGGCAAGTGCCTGCTGCTGATCTGACCATCTATAAAATTAGGGGTGAGGGCCTGCAGGTGACCCTCAAAAATTATAGGAGCAAGGGCCTGCTGGTGACCCTCTAAAACATTAAGAACAAGGGCCTGCTGGTGACCCTCTAAAACATTATAGGCGAGGGCCTGCGGGTGACCCTAAAAAACATTATGGGTGAGGGCCTGCTGTTAACCCCATAAAAAAGTTATGGGTGAGGGCATGCTGGTGACCCTCTAAAACATTATAGGTGAGGGCGCGCTGCTGAGCTGACCCTCTAAAACATTAGGAGCGAGGGTAGCCTAATAAGCATGTTGATATGATGGAGGAGGAGGACAATTGAATCATATACCCTTTTTAGTGCTGGAACGGGTGCATGGGAATACAGTGTATTAAATACACCATAAAAACCACATTTAGAGTGCCTTTATGTTCACCCGCTTTACTCTGGTGGAGTAGAAAAGTCAAGGGCAATCCAGGCCTTGTTCATTTTCATAAGAGTCAGCCGGTCACCATTTTCAGTTGACAGGTGGATGCGCTTATCAGTTATTATGCCCCCAGCAGCACTAATTACATGCTCTGACAAAACGCTGGTGGCGGGGCAGGCCAGCACCTCCAAGGCGTAGAGCGCCAGTTCGTACCACGTGTCCAGCTTGGACACCCAATAGTTGTACGGCACAGAGAGATCACTGAGGACACTGACACGGTCTGCTACGTACTCCTTCACCATCTTCCAAAATTTTTCCTCCTTGTGACACTAAGCCATGTATCAGGTTGAGGCTGCTGGCGGGGTGTCATAAAACTGTCCCAGGCCTTGGAGAGTTATGCCTCTGTTGGAACTGCTATGTGTTCTCCTCGTCTCCCCTCCTCGGTTGGCCAAGGAACTACGTACTCTGCAGCTAGTGTTGTCACCTGGAAATTTTCGGAGCAATTTTTCCACAAGGACCTTCTGGTATTGCACCATTTTGTTCGTCTGTCACGGCCTCGGTGTTGTGCACTGTGACACATTTGCCGTACATGCAGGTTGCCAGTAGCAACGCGTGTTTGTCTGCATGTGTGTGCTTTGCTTCTCTTCTCCTGGTTCCTCTTCTGGCTTGTGCACAAGGGGTTAACTACCTCGCTGGATGTGGTCACTAGGTGCTTCTTATAGCTGTGGCTTAAGGCCAGGAGTCAGTTGTACTCCAGCCTTGGTGTGTGCTGGAGTTAAGCTCCTTGCCTGGATGTTCCTTCTACCAGTGTGAGGGCCACCTAGTGGGACATCGATGTCTCCAGCGATGTCTTCCCATTCTATCCTCCATGTTCCCCTACCTTACTAGTGTGGTTGTTGGGGTGGGTTTATATTCAGAGCTTGGTTTCTCGTCTTGTTGTTGTTACATGTCTGGTCAGTTGGTGTGTTATGTCCGGCATGTATGCAAGTCGTACCCTGTTTATTGTTCCTCCGCAAGGGGGCTCCATGGTTTCCCAGAGGGGTGAAACTAAAGTTAAGTCTGTGAGCTGTGGCTGGAGTGCTGGTTCCTGTGTGTCAGTATGTACTGCATCCATTTGGTGATTGGATTGCAGTACGTTTGTATGGGTTCCAGTTTACCTTGGTGTGGTTTTCTGTTGTGCTGTCCAGCAGCTGCGGCAGGTAAGTTACCATGCCTTTCTGGGTTCTTGGTTCAGTGGTTATCCCCAGCACTGGATACTTAGCTGCCGTTCCACTTGGCTTCCTCTCTTTGCTGTTAGGTCTGTCTTGGAAGAACAGGTCGTCTCTCTCCTGTTCCTATGTGAGGGGTTATCAGTGGGACTTAGGAGTTAGGGAAAGGATTAGGGACACTTTAGGAGATGACCTGCTCCCTGATTCCGGCATCCTGGCCTATCTGCTTCCCCGCATACCTATCATTGTACGGTGGGGAGTTTCCCCCACTCCCCACTGTGACATCATCCTCTTCACCACAGGAATGAAAGATGATAAGTTCTCTTTGTAGCGAGAGTCGAGAAGGGTAGATAAACAGGGATCAGTGTTGGCCAAAATGCGTACAATGCGAGGGTCATGGGAAAGGCAGCCTAACATAAAATCAGCCATGTGTTTCAGAGTCCCAACAGACAAAACTTCGCTGTCCATCAGGAGGATGACTTTTAAACTCCTCATCCTGTTCCTCCTCTTCTACCCATCCACACTGAACAGATGGAATAAAACTTCCATGGGTACTACCCTCTGTAGCGGAGGCAACCGTCTCCTGCTTATCCTCCTCATCATCCAACTTGTGCTGAGAAGACGAACTGAGGGTGGTCTGGTTATCACCCTGTGTACTGTCTTCTCCCATTTCCACCTCTTTCACATGCAAAGTGTCCGTCTTAATTGTGAGCAGTGAGCGTTTGCGCAGACACAGAAGTGGGATGGTTACGCTGATAATAGCGTTATCGCCGCTCACCATATCTGTTGATTCCTCAAAGTTGTGTAAAACCTCACAGAGGTCAGACATCAATGCCCACTCATCGCTTGTGAAGAGCAAAAGCTGACTGGAAAGGCGACAACCATGTTGCAGCTGGTATTCCACTACTGTCCTTTGCTGCTGACAAAGCCTGTCCAACATGTGGAACGTGGAGTTCAAGCGCACACACGTTGCACAACAGTCAGTGATCTGGCAATTGCAAGCGCTGCTGCACCATTGGCAGACCGGCAGAAGCTGTCGATGACTTGTGGAAATGGGCACATACGTGGTGCACCTTCACCAGTAGCTGAGGAAAATTGGGGTAGGTTTTGAGAAACCGCTGAACCACCAGGTTGAGCACGTGGGCTAGTCATGGTATGTGTGTGGGCTTGCCGAGCTCCAAAGCTGCCACCAGGTTACGGCCATTATCAGACACAACCATGCCTGGTTGTAAGTTGAGTGACGAGAGCCACAGCTCAGTATGGTCCCTTATCCCCTGCCACAGCTCTGCGACGGTGTGCTGTTTGTCACGCAAGCAGATCAGTTTAAGCACGGCTTGTTGCCGCTTCCCCACTGCAGTGCTACACTGCTTCCAGCTACTGACTGATGGCTGACTGGTGCTGCAAGATAAAAATTCAGAGTTGGAATTGGAGGAGGAGGCAGAGCAAGAGCAGGAGGGGTTGCAGCCACTAACGTTGGTAGTGGCGGAAACCCTGACACAATCCATGGCATCAGTAGCACCTGTGCCATCCCAGGGTATGACTCGCTCCCTGCCTCCACAACGTTTACCCAGCATACCTTGAGGGAAATGCAGTGTCCCTGGCCAAATGCACTTGTCCATGTGCCAGTCGTTAAGTGGACCTTCCCAATAACTGCGTTGGTCAGGGCACGGGTGATGTTACGGGACACATGCTGGTTTAAGGCTGGGACTCCACACCATGAAAAATGTTGGCGGCTGGGGACAGAGTACCGCGGGACGGCCACCGCCATAAGGCTGCAGAAAGCATCAGTGCCCACAAGCCAAAATGGCAACATTTCCAGGGCCAGCAATTTGGAAAGATGCGCATTTAGTGCTATGGTCTGTAGGTGGCTGGGTATTTGCACTTTCGTTCAAAGGCCTTGAGTATAGACATCTGTACGCTGCGCTGGGACACAGAAGTGGATGTGCTAGCTTATGGTGCTTGCGAAGGTCCAGATGCATGGCGGGAGGCATCCGGGCCTGCGTCTTGGACAGGGGATTGGCCATCACATAACACAGGGGAAGAGGAGGTAGTGGTATGACCCGCAGACACTGTGTAATGACCGGCAACACGCACAGGGAGGAAAAAGGGAAAGCCCTGCCCAAGGGAGAGGGAAAGGTGGTGACCCCTAACTCTCCTTGCGGCTGGCACCTGACTGCCCTGACATCCCTAGACGGGTTCCTCACCCGTGCGGCGATCACGTGCCTAAACCCTGGCTTTCCCTGAAATGAACCCTAGATAATGAACGGGCCGGTGGGATCGGTAGTCCTCACCACTGACACTAAGAGGGAAACACCAGGGAGAGGACAGACAAACACAGACAAACACAAACACCCAGGTGGACGACAACAACTGTCCACAAAGGTCCAACAGGGATCTGGAGGGTAGCGTTCTGGATCAACTACCAGAGAACGCAGCAACACAGCTCCAGTGGGTCAGAATAGATGTCCAGGCAGGAAGCTCTATATCTGGCAACCAGAGAAGTGTGAGAGGGGAATATAAGGAGGATTGGGAGTGCTGGACAAGGAACAGCTGAGAGAAGGAGCTACGGATCCCTGAGTGAGCCAAAAGGGTTCGCAAAGCAAACCCAGAAAGCTACAATAAGGAAACATCCCTATCTTACATAGAGCGTGCAGCCAACCGCTGCGACCTCCTGACCCCGGGTACAACGGAGTCAGACGTGGCTCTTGACACCCTCGTGACAGTACCCCCCTCTCTACGAGGGGCCTCTGGACACTCAGGACCAGGTCTCTCAGGATGAGAGGCATGAAAAATCCGAACTAGCCTGTCGGCGTTTACCTCAGACGCAGGAACCCACATTCTTTCCTCGGGACCGTAACCTCTCCAGTGCACCAGATATTGGAGAGAGCGGCGGACCCGACGAGAATTAATAATTTTGGATATCTGAAATTCTAAATTACCATCCACGACAACAGGAGGGGGTGGCAGCGGTGACGGTTCTAGAGGTGGAACATATTTTTTGAGTAACGACTTATGAAAGACATTATGGATTTTAAAAGTCTGAGGCAACTCCAGGCGAAAAGCCACGGGGTTGATGATGGCTACAATCTTGTACGGACCAATAAACCTAGGACCCAGTTTCCAAGAGGGAACCTTCAATTTGATATTCCTAGTAGATAACCACACATAGTCATTCACTCCTAGGTCCGGACCTGGCGACCGTCTCTTATCAGCCATGCATTTGTATTTACCTCCCATATTTTTCAAGTTAGCTTGCACCTTCTGCCATACCGATGAAAGAGATGACGAAAACCGTTCCTCTTCGGGAAACCCCAGAAGACCCCCCTCTTTGAAAGTACAAAATTGGGGATGAAAACCATATGCACCAAGAAATGATGACTTGTCAGTGGATTCCTGACAGCGATTATTTATGGCAAACTCAGCTAAGGGTAAATATGACGACCACAACTCTTGGTTTTCAGACACAAAACATCTTAGATATGTCTCCAGGTTTTGGTTGGTACGCTCAGTCTGTCCATTCGACTGAGGATGGAAAGCTGATGAAAAGGACAAGTGAACCCCCAAACGGGAACAAAAAGCTTTCCAAAATTTAGAAATAAACTGGGTTCCCCGATCCGAAACAACATCGGAGGGGACCCCGTGAAGCTTCACAATCTCACTGACTAATACCTGAGCAAGAGTTTTAGCATTAGGTAGTGCGGGTAACGCAATGAAGTGTGCCATTTTGCTAAACCTGTCCACTACTACCAAAATAACTGTTTTACCTGCAGACAAAGGTAAGTCAGTAATAAAATCCATAGACAGATGTGTCCATGGTCTATTGGGAATGACGAGTGGTAATAGAGACCCTGCAGGACGTGTATGTGAAACTTTTGCGCGCGCACAGGTAGAACAAGAAGACACAAAATCCAATACATCCTGACGCAACCTTGGCCACCAAAAACGACGAGACAATAGCTCCAAGGTTGCTTTACCACCCGGGTGCCCAGCAAGTGCCGAATTATGATGTTCCTTTAATAATTTGAGACGTAGGTTCAACGGTACAAACAATTTCTCTGAGGGGCAAGAGACCGGGGCGTCCCCCTGGGCCTCTAACACCTTCCCCTCCAAAGCAGAGTGTACCGCAGAGACAACCACTCCTCTTTGAAGAATGGGCACCAGATCACTCACATTACCCCCTCCAAGGAAACAACGAGATAGTGCATCAGCCTTGGTATTCTTTGCCCCAGGACGATAGGTAATCACAAAGTTAAACCTGGTAAAAAATAGCGACCACCTAGCCTGTCTAGGGGTGAGACACTTAGCTGATTCGAGGTACAGCAGATTTTTGTGGTCCGTAAACACAGTGACGGGGTGGACTGCCCCCTCTAAGAAGTGACGCCACTCCTCAAACGCAAGTTTAATAGCTAACAGTTCCCTATTGCCAATATCGTAGTTCTGTTCTGCTGCAGATAGTTTTTTAGAAAAGAAAGCACAAGGACGCCATTTGCCAGGAGACGGACCCTGAGACAGTACAGCCCCCACTCCCACCTCTGATGCATCGACTTCAACAATAAAAGGCTGAGAGACATCAGGTTGGATTAGTACAGGTGCTGAGGTAAACCTCTCTTTTAGAGAGGAAAAAGCAACTTTAGCGGCGTCAGACCATTTAGAAAAATCAGTCCCCTTCCTAGTCATGTCAGTAAGGGGTTTTACGATCACCGAATAATTTTTAATGAATTTCCTATAGAAATTCGCGAAGCCCAAGAACCGTTGTAATGCTTTGAGGTTCTCAGGAAGATCCCAATCTAAAATTGCCTGGACCTTCCTAGGATCCATACGGAAACCTGAAGCAGATAAATAATAACCTAGGAATTGTATCTCCTGAACGGCAAAAACACATTTTTCAATTTTAGCATATAATTCATTCGTCCGTAGGACCTGTAGTACTTGTCTGACATGCTCCTCATGTGTTCTCAGATCAGACGAATAAATTAAGATATCATCTAGGTATATTACCACAAACCTGCCAATTAGATGACTAAAAATGTCATTAACGAAATGTTGGAAGACGGCAGGAGCATTGGTCAGACCGAAAGGCATAACTAGATTTTCATAATGCCCCTCAGGGGTGTTAAAAGCTGTTTTCCACTCATCCCCCTCTTTAATACGAATCAGATTGTAGGCCCCCCTAAGATCGAGTTTGGAGAACCACCTAGCACCCGCAATCTGGTTAAACAGGTCAGGAATGAGAGGAAGAGGGTATGGGTCTCGGATGGTTATCCGATTTAATTCACGAAAATCTAGGCAAGGACGCAGGCCCCCATCTTTCTTTTTAACGAAGAAAAACCCTGCAGCCACGGGTGAAGAAGAGGGTCTGATGTGTCCCTTAGCCAAACTCTCGGAGATATAATCCTTCATGGCTTGTCTCTCTGGACCTGAAAGATTATATAACCTGGTCTTGGGTAATTTTGCGCCAGGAATAAGGTTAACCGGGCAATCATAAGGACGATGAGGTGGTAACTTCTGACAACCCTTTTCAGAAAAAACGTCCTCAAAGTCCGAAACAAAAGTAGGTAGGGTAGCTATGGAGGCGACTAAGCAATTGCTATTTAAGGAATTTTCTCTGCACGGCTCACTCCACTCCGATATCTCCCTGGCCTGCCAATCCACCACTGTATTGTGCGCTACCAACCAGGGAAGGCCCAGCACTACCGGAGTGGGAAGCCCCTCCAGAACATAACATGAGAGCATCTCGTTATGGTGGTCCCCTACCCGAAGGTGTAAGTTATGAACAATGTGGGTGAGATTTCTCTGAGACAGAGGAGCAGAATCTATAGCAAATATGGGAATAGGTCTCTGTAGTGTACAGAGAGACAAACCCATAGTGCAGGCAAAATGGGCATCTACCAAATTTACCCCTGCTCCACTGTCTAGAAAGAAAGAAATAGTCTCTGTCTTATCACCAAAAACAATAACCGCTGGCAACACAAATTGTGATGTACGTATGGAGGAAACGTATACCCCCCGGCTGACATCCTCCACACAGCCTGGGGTTAGTAGTTTTCCGACGGTTTTTTTGTTTCTGAGGAAAGAAGGACAGACATTAATGAAATGACCCCTCTCCCCACAAAAAAAACAAACCCCACGCCTACGGCGAACCTCAGGAGGACGGACCTGACGAGTAGTTCCTCCTAGCTGCATTGGCTCGTCTAAGTCCGTACAGACTAACTGCTGCTTGGGAGGGGTTACCAATGGCTCCGGTTTTTTCAACCTGTCCCTAAGACGTCTATCTATACGGATAGAAAGGGACATAACTGCATCAAGGGAAAAGGAGGTCTCATACAATGCAAGCGCATCCTTAACCCTTTCGGATAACCCAGAGCAGAACTGACTCCTGAGAGCCGGGTCGTTCCATTGGGTATCCGTAGCCCATCTACGGAAGTCAGAGCAATACTCCTCTACCGGCCGCTCTCCTTGTAGGAGTCTCCGTAATTTTGATTCAGCCAGTGCGACTCGGTCAGGGTCGTCATATATGAGACCCAAGGCCCCGAAAAACTCATCCACTGACCGAAACGCCTGAGAATCAGTAGGTAAAGAGAACGCCCAGGACTGCGGGTCCCCCTGCAGCAGGGAAATAACAACCCCCACCCGCTGTTCTTCATTACCGGAGGAGTAAGGGCGCAGTTTAAAGTATAATTTACAGGCCTCACGGAAAATCAAAAACTTGTCCCTTCCCCCAGAAAATCTGTCAGGGAGAGGGACCTTGGGTTCCGCAACAACCTGGTTACCAGTAGCAACCGCTGGACTTGCGGTCTGTTGTAATTGCTGCTGTTGCTGGAGGACCAACGCCTTCAATCCTGCCACCTACAAAGACAGGCCATGAGATTGTTCAGACAGAGCAGCAATTTGATCCATATTGGATTCTAAGTAGGTAAAAACATTTTTTTTTTTTTTTTTTTACCTACACAAAAATAAGGGCCAGATATAATGTAATGACCGGCAACACGCACAGGGAGGAAAAAGGGAAAGCCCTGCCCAAGGGAGAGGGAAAGGTGGTGACCCCTAACTCTCCTTGCGGCTGGCACCTGACTGCCCTGACGTCCCTAGACGGGTTCCTCACCCGTGCGGCGATCACGTGCCTAAACCCTGGCTTTCCCTGAAATGAACCCTAGATAATGAACGGGCCGGTGGGATCGGTAGTCCTCACCACTGACACTAAGAGGGAAACACCAGGGAGAGGACAGACAAACACAGACAAACACAAACACCCAGGTGGACGACAACAACTGTCCACAAAGGTCCAACAGGGATCTGGAGGGTAGCGTTCTGGATCAACTACCAGAGAACGCAGCAACACAGCTCCAGTGGGTCAGAATAGATGTCCAGGCAGGAAGCTCTATATCTGGCAACCAGAGAAGTGTGAGAGGGGAATATAAGGAGGATTGGGAGTGCTGGACAAGGAACAGCTGAGAGAAGGAGCTACGGATCCCTGAGTGAGCCAAAAGGGTTCGCAAAGCAAACCCAGAAAGCTACAATAAGGAAACATCCCTATCTTACATAGAGCGTGCAGCCAACCGCTGCGACCTCCTGACCCCGGGTACAACGGAGTCAGACGTGGCTCTTGACACCCTCGTGACACACTGGTTGTGGTCCCAGGCGTTCGGCCCACCTATTAGGGTGCTTTGATGCCATGTGGCGGATCATGCTGGTGGTGTTGAGGTTGCTAGTGTTCATGCCCCTGCTCATTTTAGTATGGTACAGGTTGCAAATGACAGTTCTTTTATCGTCACTTTCTTCAAAAAAGCACCAGACTACGGAACACCTACCCCTTGGCAAGGGAGATTGCCGCAAGGGGGTGCTTTGGGGGACAGTTGCGAGCCTTTTTGGTGTGGACCTCCTTCTCCCTTTTGCCACCCCAATGCCTCTTCCAGCCTTTTGCGGTGCTGCGGATCCCTCCCCCTCTGTACTGCTGTCCTCGCTTGTCTTGCCACCTTCCCAGGTTCGGTCAATGACTTAATCGTCCAGCATCACCTCTTCCACTTCCTCACTCTGGTCATCTTCCTGACTTGTTGACCTAACAACAACCTCAGTTATTCAAAACTGTGTCTAATCCTCATCATAACCCTCTTGAGACACTAATTGCGGTTGACTTATTGGCAACTGTGTCTCATCATTATCATCCACCTCGTGAAACACTAATTGCCTTTCCCTACAGTCATATTCTTCTTACTGTGGATGCTCCAGAGTTTGGGAAGCAGAGCACAAGATCTCCTCATGTCCTTCTACAAGCGGGCTTGGCGAGCGGCCCAAATTAAGGAATGGCGATGAAAACAGCTCCTCAGAATATTCAAGTGTGGGATCACTTGCTTAACCAACTCGAAGCATTATCTGCTGCAATCCAACCAACCACCTGGTCGCACTGGTCTGACTTTGAGAGTGGTGTCCTGCGCTGCCCTTCAAACTGGGATATGAAGCTAGGTATCGTGAATGAGTGTGTTTCTTGTGTTCTGGCAGCAGGCACAGTTTCACTGTGCTCAGGGCCACGGCCTCTGAGTGCACCATCAACAGCACGGCCACTTCCTCGTCCCTTATTGCTCGCCTTGCGCAAATTAAATGGTATATATGCTTGAAAGTATGTCACACATACGGTAGCACAGGTTTTGTAAGTGTATGCACAAATAAAGTACACAGAATGTCACATATATTTTTAGGATGAGCACACATTAAACAGGAGGTAATAGCACAAGTAATGTCGCTGTCACCACCACCTAATAAAAAATTACACTGAATGAATGTCACTGATATTTAGGATGCACAAACGTTATGCAAGAGGAATAGCGCAAGTAATGTCGCTGTCACCAGCGGCTAATAAAAAATTACACTGAATTAATGTCACTGATATTTAGGATGGGCAAACGTTATACAGGAGCTGTACCCCAAGTAATGTACCTGTCCGCAGCGGACACCGTCTACAGAAAAAGTACACTGGATGTCACAGATATTTTTAGGCTGCGCACACGTTACACAGGAGATGTAGCGCAGATAATGTCACTGTAACCAGTGGTGAAAAAAATTACACTGAATGTCACTGATATTTCAGATGCGCTAACATTATACTGGAGATGTAGCGCAGGTAAAAAATTAGACTGAATGTCACTGATATTTCGGATAAGCAAACGTTATACAGGAGATGTAGAGCAGGTAATTGTAACTGTCCGGAGTGGACATTGTCTATGAATAAAAAGTACACAGGAGGTCAAAGATATTTTTAGGCTGTGCACATGTTAGACAGGAGATGTAGCACAGATCATGTCGCTTTCTGCAGCTGCCAAACAATTGCAAGCTATTAAGCGCAGTTTGCGGCAAAAATATATATTGCTGCCATATACAACTATAGTCCTTAAAAGGACTTTTGGGTCTATAACAAGTATAAAAGCTAACATATTCCTATTTCACTCCCTACTCTATCTCTCCCTTCTGCTCTCCAGCTCTCCCTGACTAAGACTGAGCCAAACACGTGTCATCGGGTGCTATATAGCACCCGATGACACGTTCCAGCCAGCCAATCACTGTAATTACTATTTATTCTGCTTTTGGTAGGTGAGATGAATAGAAAACAGCAATTCCATTTTTTTTTTTCACTTTTTTTTTCCTGTGGCCTATAAATAATTTATTAATGGGGTTGACCAGCTTAAACTAAGTCATGGCAAATCTTCAGGATAAACCAGCACTAGCTAATAGGTGTGGGTCTGTCACCTCCCCCCCTCCCCCCCTGAAGATTAAGTGTTAGTGTGTACCTCTATTGCTGGAAGTTGGCACTGGAACTACACAGCAATCTCAACTTTGTAGTAGGCAGAACTTGTCATTGTAGCACTGCTCTCATTGACTTTAATAGGAGTGCTCTGTTAACTAGCTGCTTCCACTACAAGGTTGACTGTGTTGTGTAGTCCTGGTGCTGATGTATGGCAACAGAGATGATAGGAGGGGGTGACTGCCCTTCTGACACAGAGTGATGTGCTTGAAGGGGACAGGCTGTATGGCTTAGCTGATTCAGAGACAGAAAAAAAGGCTGGCTAGGTTAAAAAAACAAAAAAAAAACTGAGCAAGTCAACTCCCTTTAAGCAAGTTGCTGACACAGAGAGGGGGTAAAGGAAGACATGGGACTGACAATGAAATCGGGACATCTATTAGAATGTATTAGCAAGTCTGAAAACTTTTTTTCTGTTATCAAACAACCCATTTCATTTGACTGGATCTAATTAAATTGAAAAAAACATTCTGTTTGCTTGTAAAATAAATTGCCTTCAGTCTCTAGGTCTTCCTGCATCTTTGGCAGAATTTGACAGAAATCACTTTCCTTTATTCATGTTAGTAGTAATATGTCAGAGCAACTGGGCTTGTTGTATTTTCTCATTTTTTCTTGGAGAAGGAGGGATTGGTGACGTTTTTCAATATAGCAATGTTGTTTCAGCTGTAAAAACTTTGCAAAATTAATGTAATTTGGCAAAAACATACCATTTTGGCATGTGCCAATTGGCTGCTTGGCATACTACTGCTATCTGTGAACTCAGTCTAAAGTATCAAGAATTGCATGTAAATAGTCTTTATATACCATGCAAATCAAAACTTTTCCTTTCATTTTTTATGTGTTAGATTTAGAAGTTATAGTGGCAACAAACTTTTAGATTTGACTTTGAAAACTAATTTTGAATGTAGAATGTACAAACCTTACAAAAGCCTGGAGCACCAGGAGTAAAAGAGAAGAAAGTTTACATATATCAAAGCTATATCAGGTGTTCTTGTATCCCGCATGACTGATTCACAACACCTGTGGTGTTTCTCCTTGAGCACTTTGTTCTTCAGGGGTTCAAGTGTGAGACCTGAGAAAAGTCAGATAAAGATGAGATAACGAGTAGTGTTCAAACAAAAAACCCAATCATTGTAACCCCAAGACACAAACACCAAGATTAAAAATAAAAATAAATAATAAGTAAAATTATTTGTGTCCACTGTCTTATGGTCCAAAATCAATCTAAAGAATGAACAAATCAGTGAAAGTCTTAAATTGTTAGTTACTTACTTTAAGTGCTTTTCATTGAACAATTTTACATATGAACAATTTTAATATTATAGTCTATAAAAACTGTAAGCTTGAGTTTGCCAGGGCAGCACTGCACAATTGTATAGCCATGTCACTCCAAGTACTCCCTAGTGACAAGAAATTCTAACAGAGTACCCTCAAGTAAGTGAAGTAAGTGAACAGTGATAAATGTTAACCAAATAAGAATATTCTCATGCTGCTATCTTAGGCTCTGATCTAAGCCTCTGTCAGCCATTACTTCAGATTTAGATATAAATAGATAACATATCCCAGGGCGCAAGAATCCAGTCCAGATAGTAATAGTAAATAGAAACGTATTTATTGCAGAAGTACAACGCGTTTCGGGGAGTAGTTCCCCCTTCATCAGGTACATAACACTGCATATGAAATCACATAAACACACAGCATTTAAATACACTCAAAAAAACCGCCAATACATCAGTGTGGCCACTAAGCGTCCTGGTTACCCAGCAACCAGGATACTATCTGCTGCCAGCAAGCCACGATCACGTGACCGGGTTCCAATCATGTGACCTCCCCCTTCAATACGAGCGCTCCTGGATCAGAGGCAGATAAACTGATCGGAGCACTACACCCCCACGTTTCTGGCTTCACCAGCAGTGTTGGTGCCTCTGCATTGTTATCATTATATATATTTTATATCAGCAACTATTGAACTTTTTTATCTATGCACATCGGCTGGGGACTCCTCCCCATAAGCCACGCCCTTTCTTAACCACGCCCACTTTCCCATTTTGGCGGGTTTTTTGAGTGTATTTAAGTGCTGTGTGTTTATGTGATTTCATATGCAGTGTTATGTACCTGATGAAGGGGAACTACTCCCCGAAACGTGTTGTACTTCTGCAATAAATACGTTTCTATTTACTATTACTATCTGGACTGGATTCTTGCGCCCTGGGATATTTTATCTATTTATATCTGTATCCTACCACTTCTTGGAGACTTCAGGGATCTCCGACAAGAAGTCATCCCTCCGCGGCTGCAGATCCACCAGTGAACCGAGACTCCATCGCAGTCATTGACAAGCTTTTACTAGAGTTGTGCCTACAAATAGCACAACCACAAAAGGTGAGCCCTGTACTGGAACCATTTATTTTATCTGTCTACCAACGGTATTACCCTATGGTGCGCCCTGCTTTGTTTTTAACAGCATAAAGTAAATCCTGTGGATCCATTACTTCAGATTTGACAGAAATAATAGAGCAGCATACAGCACTAGTCTTCCTGTCAAAATGACAGACCCATTAGAGTGACTATTACTATTTAAATTCTTCGCTACCAAACATACAGGAGAACACAGCACTACATGCTTCTTAAATTCAGTGATGTCTCTTCTGATATAGATGTTCTCTTCCCTCATCTTCTCCATTCGGACCAGACTGCCATAAGGACTTCTTTCAGCCATGTCTTATATCTGCAGAGTTTGTGACAGACATCCAATCCCTCACCTTCTCAACACCTCATTGCGGTAGCCCATGGTGGAGACACGTCTGGCATGCAAGTAGTTTTTAGTTGGACAGCTGCCAGCCTAAGGGACTTAACAAAATATTGGATCTGATATTGCAGCAATAATGCTATGCAATATAGTGATATATATTTTCCCACTCTGGAATTTCTTTTGTGTCGAATATTGGTGTTTTAGCTAATTAATTATATAACTTCTAAACAGAAGAGTTGATGCATGTGATTGTCAGTGTCTTATTTGGGTCACATGACAGCCCAATTAAGGGCATATGTGTTGACTAGTGATAAGCGGCAGGGGCAATATTCGAATATGCAATATTTTGCGAATATTTGGGCGAATATTCGCCATATATTCGAGAATTAGGCATTATTTTCTTGATTGCGAATATTCGCATTAGAAAATCGCATTCAAATTTGCATAAACTGGTATTAAAAAACTAATATTCGCGATTACAAATATGTTTTGCGATATTTTAAATATTCGCAAATTCTCAAAGTGCCGATATTCGCGATTAAAATTCGCAATTCGAATATTCGTGATCAACACTAGTGTTGACCCACTTTATATG
This sequence comes from Bufo gargarizans, assembly GCF_014858855.1. NCBI lineage: Eukaryota > Metazoa > Chordata > Amphibia > Anura > Bufonidae > Bufo > Bufo gargarizans. The sequence goes on from NC_058080.1 coordinate 197,747,697, forward strand.
CTGCGCTCAGTTGTGTCTTCAGCATGTCATGAATAAGGGCTTATATACCTGACAGACCGAAACGCGTAGACTAAGACTGGTTAGACTGGATGTTTAACTTTTAACCGCGCTAATAAAGTTCCGTTGGAACGAGCTGGATGTTCGTTTTCTGTTTTGGATTTGAGCTATTATAAACTATGATGCACAAAAAAATATATCAGACTGCAGGCATAAATTGGCAACATTTTTACAGCACAAAGTGGTCTGTTGGGAAGAGTTCACTGTGACTTGCAAAAAGAATGTCAGACTGCAGGCACACTGCAATAAAATGTTTTTTTTTATTTTTTATTAACTATGATAAATATTTTCAACAAAAAAACGATTCTGACTGATGCATGACATAATCATTTACTTCTGTCATGTCTGGTGGCAATTAACAAATTCTGCCATAAATTATTATAGCTATATAGCCCATTCTTATTTACTTTATTTTTATTTGATGACAGACATAAGACAATTGGCCTGCTATGATGAGTCACATTTTCTTTCACATTATATGAATTGCTGGGGACAAGTGTGTTGCTTACCTGAGGAAGAGATGGCAGCAGGATGCATTACGGTGCTCCATGCATTGTTCTCCTGGGAAACATTGGGTACTAGTATTTATAGGAATGTTTTCAGGCATCAGTTTGTTTACCATACCACCCATCTTAAAACAGTTGCATTGTTACCCCTTTTAGACAATGATATTCCCTAGTTGCAGTGTCTTCTTTTAGCAGGAAACACACTGCAAAACTTGTTCAGGAATGGTTTCTGATACATTACAAAGAGACAACTGTCTTCACTTGCCCTTCACATTTCCCAAATCTCAATCAGTACCATAATGTGAGAGGTCCCAATCTTCAATTGAGCAAACATCAGAAATGTACCTTCATTTTCATTTAGCCAGCATCTGCCCAGCCACTCCACTGCTCTTCCAATAAGTAGTTGGATGGTAGAGTTTAATAACATGATCTTGTAGCTGCAGATTGGAATCAGCTGTGGAGACAGACCTCCTGGAGCAGAGCATATTGTTAAGAAATGGCTAGAGTTTTGACCCAGACACAGAATGCTAGACTGAGATGCCATTGTTCCATAGGGCTTGTTCAGAAGTATTATTTTTAACTTGTGTGACTAGAGATGAGCGAATCAAAGCTGACGAAGTGGAATTCGATCTGAATTTCAGGAAAAATGTGATTTGCAACGAATGCGAATTTCCTCGCACTTCGTGGTAACGAATCGCAATTTTCCTAAAATGACTGATGCATGTGTGAGGACATGGAGAAAGGAAGTATGGGAAGGCGGGATCACCCATACTTCCAACACCGCAGGAGAAATGCTAGCACAGGCTTCCAGTATCCGTAGTTTCAGGTGCTACACATCTCGTATCTTCACAGCATATGCTGTGAAGATACGAGATGTGCAGCACCTGAAACTATGGATACTGGAAGCCTGTGCTAGCATTTCTCCTGCGGTGTTGCTATCAGTTTGTGAAGAGTGGGAAAAGAGGGTTGCATTGACAATCCAACACAATGAGCAGCACATTGAATACATTTTATAAGTGGTCAGAAACTTGTAAATAACTCATGAAAGAATAAAGTTACGTTAAAACCACCATGAGCACACCATTGTTTTTCTTGTGAAATTCCCAATAAGATTGATGTGTCACATGACCCTCTTCCAATTGAAAAAACAAAAGTTGGATTCAAAATGTCCGACTTCAAAATGGCCACCATGGTCACCACTCATCTTGAAAAGTTTCCCCCCTCACATATACTATTGTGCCACAAACAGGAAGTTAATATCACCAACCATTCCCATTTTATTAAGGTGTATCTATATAAATGGCCCACCCTGTATACTCACTTCACTGTTGCAGTTAATTGTGGAGAAAGCATTTAGTGGACTATTTCAGTACAGAAAGAACAATATATACGCGTTTCACTACTGAAGTTATATCTGATAAAAGCATTTAGCGGCCTATTTCAGTACAAAAATATAAATATATTCTCGGTTCACTTCTGCAGTTATATGTGGTGAAAGCATTTAGTGGTACTATTTCAGTACAGAAAGAAAAATATATACGCACTTCACTGTTGCAGTTATTTGTGGTGAAAACATTTAGTGGCTTATTTCAGTACGAAAAAAATATATATACGCACTTCCTTGTTGCTGTTATTTGTGGAGAAAGCATTTAGTGGCCTATTTCAGTACAGAATGAAAACTATATATGCACTTCACTGTTGCCGTTATTTGTGGTGAAAGCATTTAGTGGCCTATTGCAGTACAGAAAGAAAAATATATACATACTTCACTGTTTAAGTTATTTGTCGTGAAAACGTTTAGTGGCCTATTTCAGTACAGAAAGAAATATATATATGCACTTCACTGTTGCAGTTATTTGTGGTAAAAGCTTTTAGTGGCCTATCTCAGTACAGAAATAAAAATATATAACCACTTCACTGTTGGTTATTTGTTGCGAAAGCGTTTAGTGGCCTATTTCAGCACAGAAAGAAAAATATTTATACACTTCACTGTTGCAGTTATTTGTGGCGAAAGCATTTAGTGTCCTATTTCAGTACAGAAAGAAAAATATATACTCACTTCACTGTTGCAGTTATTTGTGGCGAAAGCATTTAGTGGCCTATTTCAGTAAAGAAAGAAAAATATATACGTACTTCACTGTTGCAGTTATTTGTGGTGAAAACGTTTAGTGGCCTATTTCAGTACAGAAAGAAAAATATATATACATACTTGACTGCTGCATTTATTTGTGGCAAAAGCATTTAGTGGCCTATTTCAGCAGAAAAATAAAAATATATACACACTTCACTGTTTCAGTTAATTGTGGAGAAAGCATTTAGTGGCCTATTTGTGGTGAAAGCGTTTAGTGGCCTATTGCAGTACAGAAGGAAAAATATATACATATTTCACAGTTGCATTTATTTGTTGCAAAAGCGTTTAGTGGCCTATTTCAGTACAGAAAGAAAAAAATATACGCATTTCACTGTTGCAGTTATTTGTCGTGAAAACGTTTAGTGGCCTATTTTAAAACAAAAAATATAAATACGCACTTCTTTGTTGCAGTTATTTGTGATGAAAGCTTTTACTGGCGTATCTCAGTACAGAAAAAATATACAGTACAGACCAAAAGTTTGGACACACCTTCTCATTCAAAGAGTTTTCTTTATTTTCATGACTATGAAAATTGTAGATTCACACTTAAGGCATCAAAACTATGAATTTTATAACAAGACATTGAGGCTCGTATTGCATCACTCCTTCTTTACTGAAAATCCACAGCAGCAAAGAATTAACATAAAAAACCAAGGACAACCCCAAACAACCCCTCCCATTAGATAGTCCATAAATAGGTCTTCCCCTGTCATCTCTTCCTCTTTCTTTGCTGCTGCCCACAGCAGATAAGTGCCTCTCGATTTTTACTTTGGGTTATCTTATTCTTGTTCGTATTAATGTTATGAATGTCTATTTCTTATAATCTTACAAGACTATAGCCTTTTATATATATATATATATATATATATATATACAGTCATGTGAAAAAATTAGGACACCCTTTGAAAGCATGTGTTTTTTTGTAACATTTTTAATAAAAGGTTATTTCATCTCCGTTTCAACAATACAGAGGGATTAAAGTAATCCAACTAAACAAAGAAAACTGAAGAAAAGTCTTTTCAAGATCTTCTGTAAATGTCATTCTACAAAAATGCCTATTCTAACTGAGGAAAAAGATAGGACACCCTCACATGTATTCCCTCTTAAATTGGCTCAGATCTCACACAGGTATATCACACCAGGTGCACATAATTAGTAGATCGTTACTCTGCATGTTGAATGAGGCTTGCCCTATTTAAACCTCAGACATTTAGTTTGGTGTGCTCCTGACTGTTGAAGTGAGAGTGAGCACCATGGTGAGAGCAAAAGAGCTGTCAGAGGACTTCAGAAAAAAGATTGTAGCAGCCTATGAGTCTGGGAAGGGATTTAAAAAGATCTCAAAAGATTTTGAAATCAGCCATTCCACTGTCCGGAAGATAGTCTACAAGTGGAGGGCTTTCAAAACAACTGCCAACATGCCCAGGACTGGTCGCCCCAGCAAGTTCACCCCAAGAGCAGACCGCAAGATGCTAAAAGAGGTCTCCAAAAACCCTAAAGTGTCATCTCGAGAACTACAGCAGGCTCTGGCTACTGTTGATGTAGAAGTACATGCCTCTACAATTAGAAAGAGACTGTACAAGTTTAACTTGCATGGGAGGTGTGCAAGGAGGAAACCTTTGCTTTCCAAGAGAAACATCGAGGCCAGACTGACATTTGCCAGAGATAAAGTTGACAAAGACCAGGACTTCTGGAATAATGTTCTTTGGACAGATGAGTCCAAAATTGAATTATTTGGACACAACAGCAGAGGACATGTTTGGCGTAAACCAAACACAGCATTCCAAGAAAAGAACCTCATACCAACTGTGAAGCATGGAGGTGGAAGTGTCATGGTTTGGGGCTGCTTTGCTGCAGCAGGACCTGGTCAGCTCACCATCATAGAATCCACGATGAATTCTACTGTGTATCAGAAGGTGCTTGAAGAACATGTGAGACCATCAGTTAGAAAATTAAAGCTGAAGCGGAACTGGACCATGCAACATGACAATGACCCAAAACATACTAGTAAATCAACCAAAGATTGGCTGAAAAAGAAGAAATGGAGAGTCCTGGAATGGCCAAGTCAAAGTCCAGATTTGAATCCCATTGAGATGCTGTGGGGTGACTTGAAAAGGGCTGTACGTGCAAGAAACCCCTCAAACATCTCACAGCTGAAAAAGTTCTGCATTGAGGAGTGGGGTAAAATTTCCTCAGACCGATGTCGAAGACTGGTAGATGGCTACAAGAACCGTCTCACTGCAGTTATTTCAGCCAAAGGAGGTAACACTCGCTATTAGGGGCAAGGGTGTCCTATCTTTTTCCTCAGTTAGAATAGGCATTTTTGTAGAATGACATTTACAGAAGATCTTGAAAATACTTTTCTTCAGTTTTCTTTGTTTAGTTGGATTACTTTAATCTCTCTGTATTGTTGAAACGGAGATGAAATAACCTTTTATTAAAAATGTTACAAAAAACCACATGCTTTCAAAGGGTGTCCTAATTTTTTCACATGACTGTATATATTATTACGTTTGGGTTATGTGATTACGCTTGGTTCTTTTTATTTTGTCATATTTTCTTTCATTGTACCTAGGAGTTAGTTCCCTCCGGATATTCCTATGCGGTTTTGGTTTTATTTCTGACCTTATTATTCTTATATCGATTCCTCCGTTCCTTCCCTCTTTCCTTACTTACTATTTCTTCCGGCGCCATTCCTCCCCTATTCGGCTAGCCGTTCACGCTTCTTGCCACCCGAAGTCTCGCAACGTGCGGGACTTTGGCGGCAGTCGCGTGTCGGGGAAGGGGGGGGGGGGAAACGCGCTGGGCCCGAGATTCTCGGGCGCCATCTTGCTTTCGGCAGACCTGTATTACTTCTTCGGCGCCGAGACTGGACATCTCGGCCGCCATCTTGGTACCCCTCTATTCCTTGTTGGGTGTAGAGGGGCGTTCCTGGTTCCTTCCCCTTCACCCTCTTCCTTGTTCCGGCGGCGCCATTCCACCGCACGTTCAGACATCGGTGCCTGCTCCTGCCTCCTCTGTTATCGTTAATAGTTTTTTTCTATTTCCTTGTATTGTTTTACTGCTGTTTCTCAGGAGTGACTAACTCCTCTATCATGTCCCTTCCTAGCGATATCCCCTCAGTTCCCTCTGCTTTAGTGGATCCCACCACTAGCTCTGCCCTGCTCCCTGCAGGATCGAATCTTGCCCATGCTGAGCCCCAGGTTGTGGATTTACGACAATCTATCTCTGCAGCAATTGCAAATGCCATGGGAAATGTATCCTCTATGATTTCTCAATCTATCTCCCAGGCGCTTAGAGCGCAAAACCCTGTCACCACCCCGACTGTTACCCCAACCCCGGTTACCTCCAGATATGATTGTAATGATGGCTTAGTTCCATCAAAAGACAGCGTGCCTAGGTCACCTAAGAGAGCCTGTCCGCGCCAGGCGGAAAAAGGGCGCCCCTGGAAGTCCGCTCAGGCTCGTCCCAAACCCAGTTCTGACTCGGAAATAGAGTCTGGAGAGGAGGTTTTGAGTGAGAATGATTATACCTCTGATATAGACCTTGATGGGGCCCGGGTGGCTGACAATGTAAAAGGGTTTTCCTCGCCGATTCATCCCCCTTCTAGCGCGGGTCCAGATGCCAATACCCCGGGACCTGATTCCCTTATTGATCCACAGGGCGAACCCCTGTTTGATCCAGACAGCCTCCACCATCCAAAGTCGGCAGAATGGTTGCCCATTCCACATGTGGCCCAATATTTGGAAAATAGGGTGAGGAAGCCACTTTCCAAAGAAACCCGAAATAAATTAAAGGCTGAATGCCCCCGTCCCTTAGTACCGAATAAGGTGTGTGAGACACCTAACGTGGATCCAAAGATGATCCAATTGCTTTCCAAGTCAGGATTTAATCCCCGCAAGGGCCTAGACTCTGCTCTTCGGGCTTGTCGAGACAAGCTCTTAGACAGTCTGGGGCCCCTGACGAAAATATTTGAATTGGCTGAAACTGCCAGAACTGAGGGTACGGCCATAGACCCAGAAGAACTCAGTGGCTGGGCGCAAGGTGCCATTTGTTTGATAGGGAATTGTCAGAACTTTTGGGTATGAATAAAGTCCATAATTAAAAGGCCTATATAAGAGTATGGACATGAGCCTAAGGGACAACCATTTTGTCTTATTTTAAAAGGCAGAGTGAATTCAGGATTTTTTTTTTTTACTCTGAAATTGCTAACCTAAGGTTTACGATATGTACCAAAGTGTTTACCCAAGTCTGTTTTTGTGAGAAGGAGATGTCCCAAGGTCTAATGAAATGTAATTGCCTAGATAAGACAATGTATTAGAAAGATGCTGAGTTCTGATGATTTTCAATGAATAGAAAGACTCTAATCTTTCTTTGTGGTTTTTATATTAATCAATGTAGGAGTAGATTGATTTTATATTATCGATTTTAATAGGCGTACCAAATATATAGTATATATATAAGAGTATGGTCCTTATAGCTATATTCAGTATTAAGAGTAGAAACGAGGTACAAATTCCTCTGTCATTTTTAGAATCTCTCTCAGTGTAACACACACATTAATTATTTCTTTCCTTGAGGTTTTCTTGAATGGAGAAATGTGGACACAGGTGATCATGAACAAACCCTGTCTCTTCCAAGAACAATGAATTGAGATGGCCCTGTTTATCTTGATTTAATTAGGTCTGGTCAAAAGATTTAAGGATAAACAAGGTGGTTGACGAAGTATTAAAGCCATTGTCTATTCAAGATCTTCTCAAGGTTTTGTCTGAAACCTTAGATAACATTTATTGCTAGTATATTAGATAAGAGAAATAAGTGAGTGGTTCGATTTTTGCATGGAATACTAGTGCCATCTAGTGTTAGGGTAACAAAGATCTAGGGTGTATTCTCCCCTAGAGGGAAAATACTAGAGGGAGGTTCTATTGATTATAAAGTGAGGTTACTAGTTAATGATAAAACTTGGCCAAGCCCTTTCTAAGATAGGATAAAAAGATGGTATGGGCAGACAGAAAGAGATCGATCTCTAGAGCTATCTAGCTCTCTCTCTGAACATCATCAAAAGACCAGATCCAGCCCTGACCACCTTTTCAGTCATTGGAGGCAGCCATCTTAGAACCATTGAAACTGATTTCTGCTAGCTGACATTTTGGTATAGTATAACCTTACCTATATTTTATAGGATAATTAATTAATATAATACATATCTATATATATATTCAATTAACCATACTCTGTGTATAGTATCTGTTCTGGAATAAGATTGGGGTGTACCTGCAGCATCAATTCAACGCAGATCACGAGCTTGTTTTAGCTTGATATTTATGATAATAAGTTAGAATCTCCTTTATTACCGATTTTAATTTATTCACATAAATAATATAGACTGTCAATCGGAGACAGCATAAATATTCCGACAGAATGTTAATTCCTCGCTCTCCATTGAACGGAGGAAAGCGCTGCTCATGAAAATTGAGCCCAAACTATCGAACATGGCACTAACCGAGACGGGCAAGGAGGCTCAGGGGCTCCTTTTTGGCGACAGTTTTATTAAAGATTTGGGCAGTTTTAGGGGCCGACTGTCCGGCCGTGTCCAGTTCCAGACGCGTGGAAACGCTCGAGGTCCCTATAATCAGCGACCCTCGTTCCAAGATCAGAGACAACAGTCCTCCTTCATCCCATCCAGGGGTCAGACGTATCGCTCCAGAGGGTTCAGAGGCAATCCTGGATCAAGACGTCCACTTGGTAAGTCCTCAAATCCTATGGTTTTCTTCAAACCCTTGTATCGGGGGCAGACTCTGACATTTTTTACCCGCTTGGAACCAGATTACCTCCGATCCGCGGGTGCTAGCTATGGTCCAGGGGTTTCGGATAGATCTGGTAGTTTCTCATCTGTCGCTTCCAGACTCTCATCCATTAGTCCTAACAGAACCGGCCCGGTCTTACATGAACCAAGAGCTCCGTTCCCTTTTGGACAGAGGCGCAATAGAGAGGGCTCCCCCCCATTCTGTCGGGGTTGTCAGCAATGTGTTTTTGGTGGAAAAGAAGGGAGGCCAATTCCGACCAGTAATACATTTACGGAATCTGAACAGGTTTGTATGTTACCGCCATTTCAAAATGGAAGGGATTCATTTACTCAAGGACCTTCTACTTCCAGGGGACTGGATGGTGAAGTTGGACCTGAAAGATGCCTACCTGACGGTTCCTGTGTCCCCTCAGTCCAGACTACTCCTCCAGTTTCGCTGGCGTGACCTCCTCTGGCAGTTCACTTTTTTCTTGCCATAATACAAATTCACACAGTCTATTCAGTAGGACTATCAGCTGTGTATCCACCTGACTTCTCCACAACGCAACTGATGGTCCCAACCCCATTTATAAGGCAAGAAATCCCACTTATTAAACCTGACAGGGCACACCTGTGAAGTGAAAACCATTTCAGGTGACTACCTCTTGAAGCTCATCAAGAGAATGCCAAGAGTGTGCAAAGCAGTAATCAAAGCAAAACGTGGCTACTTTGAGAAACCTAGAATGTGACATATTTTCAGTTGTTTCACACTTACTTTGTTATGTATATAATTCCATATGTGTTAATTCATAGTTTTGATGCCTTCAGTGTGAATCTACCATTTTCATAGTCATGAAAATAAAGAAAACTCTTTGAATAAGAAGGTGTGTCCAAACTTTTGGTCTATACTGTGTATATACGCACTTCACTTTTGCAGTTATTTGTGGTAAAAGATTTTAGTGGCCTATTTTAGTACTAAAATAAAATTAAACATGCACTCACTGTTGCAGTTATTTGTTGCAAAAGCGTTTAGTGGCCTATTTCAGTACAGAAAGAAAAATATATACGCTTTTCACTTTTTCAGTTATATTTGGTAAAAGCGTTTAGTGGCCTATTTCAGTACAAAAATATAAATATATTCTCAGTTCACTTCTGCAGTTATTTGTGGCAAAAGCGTTTAGTGGCCTATTTTAGTATAAAAAGAAAAATACAGACACACTTCGCTGTTTCAGTTATTTGTGGAGATAGCATTTAGTGGCCTATTTCAGTACAGAATTTAAAATATATACTCACTTCACTGCTGCAGTTATTTGTTGCGAAAGCGTTTAGTGGACTATTTCATTACAGAAAGAAAAATATATATGCACTTCACTATTTTAGTTATTTGTTGTGAAAGCATTTAGTGGCCTAATTCAGTACAAAAAGTATATATACACACTTTACTGCTTCAGTTATTTGTGGAGAAAGCATTTAGTGGCCTATTTTAGTACAGAATCGAAAATATATACGCATTTCACTGTTGCAGTTATTTGTGGCAAAAGCGTTTTTTGGCCTATCTCAGTACAACAACAAAATATATACGCACTACACTGTTGCAGTTATTTGTGGTAAAAGAGTTTAGTGGCCTATTTTAGTACAAAAATAAAATATATGCACTTCACTGTTGCAGTTATATGTGGTGAAAGCGTTTTGTGGCCTATTTCAGTAAAAAAATATAAATATATTCTCAGTTCACTTCTGTAGTTATATGTGGTGAAAGCATTTAGTGGCCTATTTCAGTACAGAATGAAAAATATATGCACATTTCACTGTTGCAGTTATTTGTGGTGAAAACATTTAGTGGCCTATCGAAGTACAGAAATAAAAATATATATACACTTTACTTTTTCAGTTATTTGTGGTGAAAGCATTTAGAGGCCTATTTCAGTACAGAATGGAAAATATATACGCAATTCCTTGTTGCAGTTATTTCTGGCCTATTTCAGCTGAAAAAGAAAAATATATACACACTTCGCTGTTTCAGTTATTTTTCGAGAAAGCATTTAGTGGCCTATTTCAGTACAGAATTGAAAATATATACTCACTTCACGCCTGCAGTTATTTGTTGCGAAACAATTTAGTGGCCTATTTCAGTACAGAAAGAAAAATATATATGCACTCTACTATTTTAGTTATTTGTGGCGGAAGCATTTAGTGGCCTATTTCAGTACAATAAAAATATATATACTCTCTTCACTGCTTCAGTTATTTGTGGAGAAAGTATTTAGTGGCCTAATTAGTACAGAATGGGAAATATATACGCATTTCACTGTTGCAGTTATTTGTGGCAAAAGCGTTTTTGGCCTATCTCAGTACAACAAAAAAATATATATGCACTTCACTGTTGCAGTTATTTGTGGTAAAAGAGTTTAGTGGCCTATTTTAGTACAAAAATAAAATATATGCACTTCACTGTTGCAGTTATATGTGGTGAAAGCGTTTTGTGGCCTATTTCAGTAAAAAAATATAAATATATTCTCAGTTCACTTCTGCAGTTATATGTGGTGAAAGCATTTAGTGGCCTATTTCAGTACATAATGAAAAATATATACGCATTTCACTGTTGCAGTTATTTGTGGTGAAAGCATTTAGTGGCCTATCGAAGTACAGAAATAAAAATATATATGCACTTTACTATTTCAGTTATTTGTGGAGAAAGCATTTAGAGGCCTATTTCAGTACAGAATGGAAAATATATACGCACTTCACTGTTGCAGTTTTTTGTGGTGAAAGCATTCAGTGACATATTTCTGTACAGAAAGAAAATATATACGCAATTCCTTGTTGCGGTTATTTCTGGCCTATTTCAGCTGAAATAGAAAAATATATACACACTTCACTGTTTCAGTTAATTGTGGAGAAAGCATTTAGTGGCCTATTTTAGTACAGAATGGAAAATATATATGCACTTCACTGTTGCAGTTATTTGTGGTGAAAGCATTTAGTGGCTATTTCAGCACAAAAAGAAAAATATATACGCACTTCTCTTTTGCAGTTATTTGTTGCAAAAGCATTTAGTGGCCTATTTCAGTACAGAAAGAAAAATATATATGCACTTCACTATTTCAGTTATTTGTGGCAAAAGCGTTTAGTGGCATATTTCAGTATAAAAAGAAAAATACATACACACTTCGCTGTTTCAGTTGTTTGTGGCAAAATCGTTTAGTGATCTATTTCAGAATAAAAAGAAAAATACATACACACTTTGCTATTTTAGTTATTTGTGGATAAAGCATTTAGTGGCCTATTTCAGTACAGAATGGAAAATATATACGCACTTCACTGATACAGATATTTGTTGCGAAAGCGTTTAGTGGCCTATTTCAGTACGGAAAGAAAAATATATATACGTACTTGACTGCTGCATTTATTTGTGGCAAAGGCATAAAGTGGCCTATTTCAGCAGAAAAAGAAAAATATATACACACTTCACTGTTTCAGTTAATTGTGGAGAAAGCATTTAGTAGCCTATTTCAGTACAGAATGGAAAATATACACTCACCTAAAGAATTATTTGGAACACCCTTTTGCCTTCAGAACTGCCTTAATTCTACGTGGCATTGATTCAACAAGGTGCTGATAGCATTCTTTAGAAATGTTGGCCCATATTAATAGGATAGCATCTTGCAGTTGATGGAGATTTGAGGGATGCACATCCAGGGCACGAAGCTCCCGTTCTACCACATCCCAAAGATGCTCTATTGGGTTAAGATCTGGTGACTGTGGGGGCCATTTTAGTACAGTGAACTAATTTTCATGTTCAAGAAACCAATTTGAAATGATTCGAGCTTTGTGACATGGTGCATTATCCTGCTGGAAGTAGCCATCAGAGGATGGGTACATGGTGGCCATGAAGGGATGGACATGGTCCGAAACAATGCTTAGGTAGCCCGTGACATTTAAACGATGGCCAATTGGCACTAAGGGGCCTAAAGTGTGCCCAGAAAACATCCCCCACACCATTCCACCACCAGCCTGCACAGTGGTAACAAGGCATGGATACATGTTCTCATTCTGTTTACGCCAAATTCGGACTCTACCATTTGAATGTCTCAACAGAAATCGAAACTCAGACCAGGCAACATTTTTCCAGTCTTCAACAGTCCAATTTTGGTAAGCTCGTGTAAATTGTAGCCTCTTTTTCCTATTTGTAGTGGAGATGAGTGGTACCCGGTGGGGTCTTCTGCTGTTGTAGCCCATCCGCCTCAAGGTTGTGCGTGTTGTGGCTTCACAAATGCTTTGCTGCATACCTCGGTTGTAACAAGTGGTTATTTCAGTCAACGTTGCTCTTCTATCAGCTTAAATCAGTCAGCCCATTCTCTTCTGACCTCTAGCATCAACAAGGCATTTTCGCCCACAGGACTGCCGCATACTGGATGTTTTTCCCTTTTCACACCATTCTTTGTAAACCCTTGAAATGGCTGTGCGTGAAAATCCCAGTAACTGAGCAGATTGTGAAATATTCAGACCAGCCCGTCTGGCACCAACAACCATGCCACGCTCAAAATTGCTTAAATCACCTTTCTTTCCCATTCTGACATTTCGTTTGGAGTTCAGGAGATTTTCTTGACCAGGACTACAACCCTACATGCATTGAAGCAACTGCCATGTGATTGGTTGACTAGATAATCGCATTAATGAGAAATAGAACAGGTGTTCATAATAATTCTTTAGGTGAGTGTATAAGCACTTCACTGTTGCAGTTATTTGCGGTGAGAGCATTTAGTGGCATATTTCAGTATAGAAAGAAAATATATACGCAATTCCTTGTTGCAGTTATTTCTGGATAAAGCATTTAGTGGCCTATTTTAGTACAGAATGAAAAATATATACACACTTCACTTTTGCAGTTTCTTGTGGCAAAAGCTTTTAGTGGCCTATATCAGTACCGAAAGAAAAATATTTACTCACTTCGCTGTTGCAGTTATTTGTGGAGAAAGCAATTAGTGGCCTATTTCAGTACAGAATGAAAAATATATACGCACTTCACTGTTGCAGTTATTTGTGACAAAAGAGTTTAGTGGCCTATTTTAGTACAAAAAGAAAAACATACATGCACTTCACTGTTGCAGCTATTTGTGGCGAAAGTGTTTAGTGGTCTATTTCAGTACAGAAAGAAAAATATATATACACTTCACAATTTTAGTTATTTGTGGTAAAAGCATTTAGTGGCCTTTTCCAGTACCGAAAGAAAAATATTTACTCACTTCGCTGTTGCAGTTATTTGTGGCGAAAGCGTTTAGTGGTATATTTTAGTACAAAAAGAAAAATATACATGCACCTCACAAAAATATAAATATATTCTCGGTTCACTTCTGCAGTTACAGTTGCAAGAAAAAGTATGTGAACCCTTTGGAATTATATGGATTTCTGCACAAATTGGTCATTAAATGTGATCTGATCTTCATCTAAGTCTCAACAATAGACAATCACAGTCTGCTTAAACTAATAACACACAAAGAATTAAATGTTACCATGTTTTTATTGAACACACCATGTAAACATTCACATTGCAGGTGGAAAAATATGTGAACCCTTGGATTTAATTACTGGTTGAACCTCCTTTGGCAGCAATAACTTCAACCAAAAGTTTCCTGTAGTTGCAGATCAGACGTGCACAACGGTCAGGAGTAATTCTTGACCATTTCTCTTTACAGAACTTTTTCAGTTCAGCAATATTCTTGGGATGTCTGGTGTGAATCGCTTTCTTGAGGTCATGCCACAGCATCTCAATCGGGTTGAGGTTAAGACTCTGACTGGGCCACTCCAGAAGGTGTATTTTCTTCTGTTTAAGCCATTCTGTTGTTGATTTACTTCTATGCTTTGGGTCTTTGTCCTGTTGCAACACCCATCTTCTGTTGAGCTTCAGCTGGTGGACAGATGGCCTTAAGTTCTCCTGCAAAATGTCTTGATAAACTTGGGAATTCATTTTTCCTTTGATGATAGCAATCTGTCTAGGCCCTGACGCACCAAAGCAGCCCCAAACCATGATGCCCCCACCACCATACTTCACAGTTGGCATGAGGTTTTGATGTTGGTGTGCTGTGCCTCTTTTTCTCCACACATACTGTTGCGTGTTTCTTCCAAACAACTCAACTTTGGTTTCATCTGTCCACAGAATATTTTGCCAGTTCTGCTGTGGAACATCCAGGTGCTCTTGTGCAAACTGTAAACGTGCAGCAATGTTTTGTTTGGACAGCAGTGGCTTCCTCTGTGGTATCCCCCCATGAAATCCATTCTTGTTTAGTGTTTTACGTATCGTAGATTCGTTAACATGGATGTTAGCATATGCCAGAGACTTTTGTAAGTCTTTAGCTGACACTCTAGGATTCTTCTTCACCTCATTGAGCAGTCTGCGCTGTGCGCTGTGCTCTTGCAGTCATCTTTACAGGACGGCCCCTCCTAGGGAGAGTAGCAGCAGTGCTAAACTTTCTCCATTTATAGATAATTTGTCTTACCGTGGACTGATTTTGGAGATACTTTTATAACCCTTTCCAGCTTTATGCAAGTCAACAATTCTTAATCGTAGGTCTTCTGAGAGCTCTTTTGTGCGAGGCATCATTCACATCAGGCAATGCTTCTTGTGAAAAGCAAACCCAGAACTGGTGTGTTTTTTTATAGGGCAGGGCAGCTGTAACCAACACCTCCAATCTCATCTCATTGATTGGACTCCAGTTGGCTGACACCTCATTCCAATTAGCTCTTGGAGATGTCATTAGTCTAGGGGTTCACATACTTTTTCCACCTGCACTGTGAATGCTTACATGGTGTGTTCAATAAAAACATGGTAACTTTTAATTATTTGTGTGTTATTAGTTTAAGCAGACTGTGATTGTCTATTGTTGTGACTTAGACGAAGATCAGATCACATTTTATGACCAATTTGTGCAGAAATCCATATAATTCCAAAGGGTTCACATACTTTTTCTTGCAACTGTATATGTGGTGGTAGCATTTAGTGGCCTATTACAGTACAGAAATAAAAATGTATATGCGCACTTCACTGTTGCAGTTATTTGTGGAGAAAGCATTTAGTGGCCTATTGCAGTACAGAAAGAAAAATATATTTGTATTTCACTGTTGCAGTTATTTGTTGCAAAAGCATTTAGTGGCCTATTTTAGTACAGAAAGAATAATATTTATACACTTCACTGTTGCAGTTATTTGTGGTGAAAGCATTAAGTGTCTTATTTCAGTACAGAAAGAAAAATATATGCTCACTTCACTGTGGCCGTTATTTGTGGCAAAAGCGTTTAGTGGCCTATTTAAATACAGAAAGAAAAATATATACACGTTTCACTTCCGAAGTATATCTGATAAATGCGTTTAGTGGCCTATTTCAGTACAAATATATAAACATATTGTCGGTTCACTTCTGCAGTTATATGTGGTGGTAGCATTTAGTGGCCTTTTTCAGTACAGAAATAAAAATGTATATGCACACTTCATTGTTGCAGTTATTTGTGGAGAAAGCATTTAGTGGCCAATTGCAGTACAGAAAGAAAAATATATTCGTATTTCACTGTTGCAGTTATTTGTTGCAAAAGCATTTAGTGGCCTATTTTTGTACAGAAAGAATAATATTTATACACTTCACTGTTGCAGTTATTTGTGGTGAAAGCATTAAGTGTCTTATTTCAGTACAGAAAGAAAAATATATGCTCACTTCACTGTTGCATTTATTTGTGGCGAAAGCATTTAGTGGCCTATTTAAGTACAGAAAGAAAAATATATACACTTTTCACTTCCAAACTATATCTGATAAATGCGTTTAGTGGCCTATTGCAGTACAAATATATAAATATATTGTCGGTTCACTTCTGCAGTTATATGTGGTGAAAGCATTTAGTGGCCTATTTTAGTACAGAATGAAAAATATATATGCACTTCACTGTTGCCGTTATTTGTGGCGAAAGCATTTAGTGGCCTATTTCAGTATAAAAAGAAAAATACATACACACTTTACTGTTGCAGTTTTTTGTTGCAAAAGCGTTTAGTGGCCTATTTCAGTACAGAAAGAAAAATGTGTATGCACTTTACTATTTCAGTTATTTGTGGCGAAAGCGTTTAGTGGTCTACTTCAGTACAGAAAGAAAATTATATGCGTATTTCATTGTTGCAGTTGTTTCTGTAAAAAGCATTTAGTGGCCTATTTCAGTGCAAAAGGAAAATATATACACACTTCACTGCTTCAGTTATTTGTGGAGAAAGCATTTAGTGGCCTATATTAGTACAGAATGGAAAATATATACGCATTTCACTGTTGCAGTTATTTGTGGCAAAAGCGTTTATTGGCCTATCTTAGTACAGAAAAAAAATATACACACTTCACTGATGCAGTTATTTGTGGTAAAAGAGTTTAGTGGCCTATTTTAGTAAAAAATAAAAAATGCATGCACTTCACTGTTGCACTTTTTTTTTGCAAAAGTGTTTAGTGGCCTATTTCAGCACAGAAATAAATATATATACGCATTTCACTTCTGCAGTTATATGTGGTGAAAGTGTTTAGTGGCCTATTTCAGTTCAAAAATATAAATATATTCTCAGTTCACTTCTGCAGTTATATCTCGTGAAAGCATTTAGCGGCCTAATTCAAAACAGAAAGAAAAATATATACGCACTTCACTGTTGCAGTTATTTGTGGTGAAAGCGTTTAGTGGCTATTTCAGCACAAAAAGAAAAATATATACGCACTACACTGTTGCTGTTATTTGTTGTCAAAGCGTTTAGTGGCCTATTTAAGTACAGAAAGAAAAATATATATGCACTTCACTATTTCAGTTATTTGTGGAGAAAGCATTTAGTGGCCTATTTCAGTACAGAATGGAAAATATATACCCACTTTACTGTTGCAGTTATTTGTGGTGAAAGCGTTTAGTGGCCTATTGCAGTAAAGAAAGAAAAATATATACGTACTTCACTGTTGCAGTTATTTGTGGTGAAAACGTTTAGTGGCCTATTTCAGTGTAGAAAGAAAAATATATGCACTTGACTGTTGCATGCACCCGGTTTTAGGCAGTCACGGCTCCACCACCTCAGTTGAAGGGAGCTGTCTGTCATTCCCATCATCTGCTGGTCCTGATGCTCCTGCTTCTCCTCCTACTCTTCATCAGTCATTCTGTCAGCAATCAATCACCGAAGCGATTGCCAAGAGACAGCAGTATGCGTGCACTCATCCAACAGCGCAGAAGCTGAATGTGCTCTTGTCCAAGTTTCTGGTGCTGCAGTCCCTCCCTTTCCATTTGCTGGACTTTGCACTTTTCAGAGAACTGATGGCTTGTGCAGAGCTGAGGTGGAATGTCCCAAGCCATCATTTCTTTGCAAAAAATGCAGGACCAGCCCTGCACAAATATGTAGAACAGAAGTTGGGCCAGTCCTTGAGCCTGTCAGTGTCTGCCAAAGTGCATGGCAGCATCGACTAGTGGAGCTGTAACTACAGTCAGGGATAATGAATGTTCTTTATGGCCCACTGGGTGAATGTGTATCTTGCACAGCCACACCACCAAGTTGGCTAGGTCACGCCGCTTCCGCCTCCACGTTGTCACGCCGTTGGTCCTGCGACAATGTCTGCCTCTGCCTCCTCATCCTCCACCGTGTCCTCAGCCTCCACTGCAGGGACAAGTCACAGTGCCCCTCCAGCATACCACATGTGCAGGGCACAGCTGTGTCACACTGTTCTGCACCTCGTTTCCCTGGTCGAATGGAGTCACACAGGGGAGAAACTGCTCCGTGTCCTTCGTCAAGAAATTGAATCCTGGCTTTCTCCCCGACAACTGAAAATCAGAACCATGGTGACCAACAACGGAAATTACATTGTGTCGGCGCTGCATCAAGGAGGGCTGAGCATGGCGCACATGTTCAATCTGGTTGTCAAGCGGTTCCTAAAGTCTTCCACCTATCTGCAAGACATCCTAAAAATTGTCAGGAAACTTTGCATGCACTTCAGCCACTCATACACCACAAAGAACACCCTCCTTGAGCTGCAGCGGCAGAACAGCATCCCCCAACATAAGCTGATATGCAACGTTTTCACCCGTTGGAATTTCATCCTCCATATGTTGGACCGACTATATGAACAGAGAGAGGCCATCAATGATTTCTTGATGATGCAGGCAGATAGAGGTACTCACCTGTGTAACTTCGATGTCAGCCAGTGGCAGTATGCTCAGGCCCTTTGAGGACGCCACGTTATTTTTCAGTCGCCAGGACTACATGATGAACGACGTCATTCCACTACTTCATGTCCTGAAACAGATGGTGGTAACAATGGCTGGTTAGTGGACTGGAGACGTGGCGCCTAGATCTCATGGCCACATGAGCCCTGTGGGGACTGAACTGGAAGAGGAGGAGGACATAGGAGCACAGGCAATTTGTAGCGAAACAGGTGTTTTTCTACTCAGGTGACAAAAGAGGAGGAGCAGCCAGAGTTGCTACAGGGGAATGAGTAAGACTAGACAGAGGACCCAGACACACCGTGGCAGTATGCAGTGGAGATTGAGGCAGGGAGTCCCTCCGAGTCAGTTGCACAAATGGCCCGATGCATGCTCACTTGCTTGCGTAGTGACAGCTGAATTGTCACTATTTGGCAGAGGGATGACTTTTGTCTCTCCACCTTGTTGGACCCTCGCTACTGGTCTAGAATGGGGGCCTTTTTACACCTACTGAGAGGGAGGACAAACTGAACTACTACAGGGACATCCTATGTAGTCAGTTTGCCACTGCCTATCTGAGCCATCATCCATCCTTTCTCAGGTCTGACCAGGGGGGCCCTCTGCACTCCCGTTCCACTGCCATGGCTGCGGGGAAGGGGTAGGGTGGCAGGAGCAGTACCAGCTCCAGCAGCAGCCTGAGTCTACAGTCGCTGATGAGTGACTTTTTTTACCCGCATAGTGAAGAAACTATTCACCAGCAGCAGCAGGTAGACCTGGAGCAGGACCTGAACCAGCAGGTGGTGACATACTTGGACAGCACCCTGCCAACCTACATTGAAGATCCGCTTGACTTCTGGGCAGCCAAACAGGATTTGTGGCCGCAGCTACCAGAGTTTGCCTTTTGAAAGCTGTCCTGCCCGGCCAGTAGTGTTGCATCAGAGCTGGTGTTTAGTGTGGCGGGGGCCATAGTTACCACAAGGAGAACTCGCCTGTCCACCCAAAATGTGGAGAGACTGACCTTTGTTAAGATGAATCAGGCATGGATCAGCCAGGATTTCCACCCACCAATGCATGATGCATCTGATTAGATCATCCATGCAGCCTCACCCAACCTTGAAAAAAGAGACCGGTTTCTTCTGGCTACCTGCTTCAGCTACTACTCGGATGCTCCCACCTGCCTGATGCCACACATCTGATGCCAAGTGCTCCTTCTTTCACCCACTATCGTCAGTGGGAACTTGTATTGCCACCCACCGCCCCACTATGTCGCCTGTCACTTTGTGGTCTCTTGATGCAGCTGCTGCTGTCATATCCACACTATGTCACCTTGCCGCTCTTTGGTATCCTGATGCTGTTATTGCCTTATCCACACTATGTCACCTTGCCACTCTATGGTATCCTGATGCTGCTGCCATCTCCACACTATGTCACCTTGCCACTCTATGGTATCCTGATGCTGCTGCCATCTCCACACTATGTCACCTTGCCACTCTGTGGTGTCCTGATACTGCTGCTCCTGTCTTATCGACACTATGTCACCTTGCCACTCTGTGGTATCCGGATGCTGCTGCTGGCTTCTTCACACTATGTCACCTTGCCACTCTGTGGTATAATGATGCAGCCATCTCCACCCTATGTCACCTTGCCACAGTGTGGTATCCTGATGCTGCTACTGCCATATCCACACTATGTCACCTTGCCACTCTGTGGTGTCCTGATACTGCTGCTGCTGTCTTATCGATACTATGTCACCTTGCCACTCTGTGGTATCCGGATGCTGCTGCTGGCTTCTTCACACTATGTCACCTTGCCACTCTGTGGTATAATGATGCAGCCATATCCACCCTATGTCACCTTGCCACAGTGTGGTATCCTGATGCTGCTACTGCCATATCCACACTATGTCACCTTGCCACTCTGTGGTATCCTGATACTGTTGCTGCTGTCTTATCGACACTATGTCACCTTGCCACTCTGTGGTATAATGATGCAGCCATCTCCACCCTATGTCACCTTGCCACAGTGTGGTATCCTGATGCTGCTACTGCCATATCCACACTATGTCACCTTGCCAGTCTGTGGTATCCTGAGGCTGCTGCCCTCTGCACACTATGTCACCTTGCCACTGTGTGGTATCCTGATGCTGCTGCTGCTACTGCCATCTCCACACTATGTCAGCTTGCCACTCTGTGGTATCCTAATGCTGATGCTACTGCCATCTCCACACTATGTCACCTTGCCACTCTGTGGTATCCTCCTGATGCTGCTGCTGTTGCCACCTCCAGACTCTGTCATTGTGCCACTCTGTGGCCCCCTCTTGATGCTGCTGCTGCCATCACCTCCACACTCTGTCATTGGGCCACTCTGTAGTCTCCTCAAGCATACTCCAACTCCAGACGTGGTCATTGTGCCACTCGGTGGCCTCCTCATACTGCTGTCAACTACAGACTCTGTCAATGTGCCACTAGGTAGCCTCCTCATACTGCTGCCACCTCCAGACTCTGCAATTGTGCCACTCGGTGGCCTCCTCATACTGCTACCACCTCCAGACTCTGTCATTGTGCCACTCTGTTGCGTCCCCCTGATGCTGCTGCTGCCGCCACCTCCACACTCTGTCATTGGGCCACTCTGTGGTCTCCTCATGCTGCCGCCACCTCCAGACTCGGTCATTGTTCCACTCTGTGGCCTCCTCCTGATGCTGCTAATGCCGCCACCTCCACACTCTGTCATTGGGCCAAGCTGTGGTCTGCTCATACTGTCTCCACCTCCAGACTCGGTCAGTGTGCCACTATGTGGCCTCCTCATACTGCTGCCAACATCAGACTCTATAATTGTGCCACTCGGTAGCCTTCTCATACTGCTGCCAACTCCAGACTCGATTATTGTGCCACTTGGTGACCTCCTCATACTGCTGCCAACTCCAAACTCTGTCATTGTGCCACTCGGTGGCCTCCTCATACTGCTGCCACCTCCAGACTCTGTCATTGTGCCACTCTGTGGCCTCCTCCTGATGCTGCCGCCACCTCCACACTCTGTCATTGGGCCACTCTGTGGTCTCCTCATGCATACGCCAACTCCAGATGTGGTCATTGTGCCACTCAGTGGCCTCCTCATACTGCTGTCAACTACAGACTCTGTCAATGTACAACTAGGTAGCCTCCTCATACTGCTGCCTCCTCCAGACTCTGTAATTGTGCCACTCTATGGCCTCCTCATACTGCTGCCACCTCCAGACTCTGTCATTGTGCCACTCTGTGGCGTCCTCCTGATGCTGCTGCTGCCGCCACCTCCACACTCTATCATTGTGCCACTCTGGGGCCTCCTCCTGTTGCTGCTAATGCCGCCACCTCCACACTCTGTCATTGGGCCACACTGTGGTCTGCTCATGCTGTCGCCACCTCCAGACCCGGTCATTGTGCCACTTTGTGGCCTCCTCATGCTGCTGCCAACTCCAGACTCTATAATTGTGCCACTCAGTGGCCTCCTCATACTGCTGCCAACTCCAGAATCGGTTATTGTGCCACTCCTGGCCTCCTCATACTGCTGCCAACTCCAAACTCTGTCATTGTGCCACTTGGTGGCCTCCTCATACTGCTGCCACCTCCAGACTCTGTCATTATGCCACTCAGTGGCCTACTCATACTGCTGCCAACTGCATAATTGGTCATTGTGCCACTCTGTGGCCTCATCATACTGTTGCAATCTCCAGACTCTGTTATTGTGCCACTCGGTGGCCTCCTCATACTGCTGCCAACTCCAGACTCGGTCAATGTGCTGCTCTGTGGTCTTCTCATGCTGCTGACAACTCCACACTCTGTCATTGTCCCTCTCTGTGGCCTCCTCCTGATGCTGCCGCCACCTCCACACTCTGTCATTGGGCCACTCTGTGGTCTCCTCATGCTGCCATCACCTCCAGACTCAGTAATTGTGCCACTCAATGGCCTCCTCATACTGCTGCCACCTCCAGACTCTGTCATTGTGCAACTCTGTGGCCTCCTCCTGAGGCTGCTGCTGTTGCCACCTCCACACTCTGTCATTGGGCCACTCAGTGGTCGTCTCCTGATGCTACTGTTGATGACGGAAATTCATCCATGCCAACAGAAGATGAAGCCTCGTGAATCCCGGTGAAGTTGTGTAGAACAACACAAGCTTGAATCACCAGGGTAGCATTCTCCGGATCCATCTGTATGGATGAAAGAAACACCCTCCATTTGCTAGAGAGTATTCCAAAAGCACACTCATCATACCTACGTGCACGAGTCAACCGGTAGTTGAAAATACGCCTCCTGACATCCAAACCACGCTTTGGAAAGGGCCGCATAACATGGTTAGTCAATGCAAACCCTTCATCCACCACGATGACAAATGGAGCCGGCGGACCTGCATATCCGGGCAGTCTTCTGCACTCGGGCAGGGCAAGCTGGTTGGCACGAAGCCGCTCACCCATTACTGCTTTAAACTCCAGACTCGGTTATTGTGCCACTTGGTGGTCTCTTCATACTGCTACCAACTCTAGAATCGGTCATTGTGCCACTTGGTGGCCTCCTCATACTGCTGCCACTTCCAGACCTTGTCATTGTGCCACTCTATGGCCGCCTACTGATGCTGCTGCTGCCGCCACCTCCAAACTCTGTCATTGGGCCAATATGTGGTCTCCTCATGCTTCTGCCACCTCCATACTCAGTCATTGTGCCAATCGGTGGCCTCCTTATACTGCTGCCACCTCCAGACTCTTTCATTGTGCCACATAATGGCTTCCTCATACTGCTGCCACCTCCAGACTCTGTTATTTTGCCACTCTGTGGCCTCCTACTGCTGCTGCCACCACCTCCACACTCATTGGGCCACTCTGTGGTCTCCTCATGCTGCCACCATCTCCAGACCTGGTCATTGTGCCACTCGGTGGCCTCCTCATTCTGTTGCCAACTCTTCTTATCTGTCAGAAGGAAGGAAAAATGAGACTCACAACGGATCCTGTATGTGTAACAGCTGTAAGGCCTGTATGGTCCCATCAGAATTTGTTTATGATTTGGTAGCCAAAAGCAGGAGTGGGTACAAAACAAAGAAGACATGCAAATATTCCATTCACGTGTCATCTCTGTTTTAGATCCACTCCTGGGTTTTTTTTTGGGGACATTAGCAATACCGATGGATTATTGAGCAAATGCTGACCGAGTGAAGGCGTATGCTCCACAGACAGGATCTGTTTTTTGTGGGTTATTGTTCTGATGGATCAGAGGAAGGGCAAATTAATCAGTGACATCAACACAAACTTACTGCTGACACCCTCTCCACTCTCTTAAAGAAGAAGACCGGCACTCGCTGGATTAGATAAAAAGAGCTTCTATTTTTATTGCCACATAGAGGACAACAAGTGACGCGTTTCGACTCTATAAATCGAGTCTGTCAAACAGGTAAGTATAAGACAAACAAAGATTTAAATAGCCCGCTTGTTCTGGCGTCACAGGATGTGACGTCAGGTAGTCAAGGCAACGCATATACAATAGTCATGTGTACTGACAACGCAGATCTGATATCACAGGATGTGACGTCCAGTCGTCATAGCAACATATATACAAAAGAAAACCATCATGCGGGCTACGATATAAACGGGAATACATGAGGTAACAAACTGAAAGTGACAATATTAGTATAGACAATGGTTATTTGTGATAATGTCAGTAAAAAATTTACAACATACAATTAATTATTAAAGAATTAGCTATATGTTCTAAAGCCCTTTTTGGTGTGTATTAGTGGAAGAAAAAAAGTATTTGTCGTTGTGTGATGAAGTGAGAAATTTACAGCCATTTTTAGCGTGTATTAGAGGCAAAAAATACATACATTTGCCGTTCAGAGGTGCAGTTATATGTTCTAAAGCCCTTTTTGGTGTGTATTAATGACAACAAAAAATCTATCATTTGCCCTTCAGCTGTGCAGTTATATGTTCTAAAGCCTATTTTGGCATGTATCAGTGACACAAAAAAAAGTATTTGCTGCTGTGTGGTGAAGTGATAAAATTACAGCCCTTTTTTGCATGTATTAGTAGCAAAATAATATATTTATTTGCCATTAAGCGGTGCAGTTATATGTTCTAAAGCTCTTTTTGGGCTGAATTAGTGGCAAAAAAATTACATATTATTTCCCGTTCTGGGGTGCAGTCATATGTTCTAAAGCTTTTGTGGCGTGTATAAGTAGAAAAAAGTAAGGGCCTATTTGGCGTTCAGCGGTGCAGTTATATGTTCTAAAGCCTTCAGTGGTAAAAAAAAGGGCTTATTAACCATCATGTGGTGTAGTGAGAAAGTGTTTTAATTTCCTTTTTATTTATTTATTTGATCTAACAGTATGTCAGACAGAGAAGTTCCAGGCCCTGCACAGGGGAGTAGCAGAAGCCTAAATGTTTCTGGCGCAGGCACAGGTCGCAGCAGAGTAAGGGGGCGTGGCAGCAGGAGTCGCAGCTCGAGGCCAGTGACATCTAACGGTCGAGTTTTGACCAGCAACCCAGCAGTTCTTGAATAGTTGACTCATTCACCCACTTCGTCCCAAAGAAAATCAGATACCCCCAGCCAAGAGTCGGTGGGTTTGTCAAACACAACTTTTAGTTGACATGGCCCAGGAGCAGGTCCTGTGGCCTCATATGTCCTCAACCTGCCTCTGTCCTCTTCTGTTTTCTCATTCAGACAAGTATTATATGCTGTGGGCAAAGCTTACTATACAACGAGGACAAGCTACTAGAGGACAGTCAGTAGCTACTGGCTAGCCAAGATGTGAAGGAGACATCCACCGCTGGCTAGCCAAGATGTGAAGGAGACATCCACCACTTCCTCCTGTAGGCGGACAAGTAGTGATGAGGAGAGTGGTGTGGGAGCTGGTGTTGCGAGCATTCAGGCTCCTGATCCAGAGAACGTTGAGGAGGACATCAGTGACGTGCAGACAGTTCTCAATGATGATGATGTAGCTGATCTCACTTGGGAGCTGGGTGAATTAAGAACTTCATCATCATCGGAAGATTTGGGTGGCAGCTTGCCCGAAGGCACTGGCGGAACCAGCAAATAGCTAGCATGGCCGAGAGTCAGCAGGGTGGCAGCAGTGGGAGTTCAGGAGCCAAACGTGCCCAGTGTAGACCACCTGCTTCACAGGAGCCTACCTGCCCAGAAAGTAGTGGGGCAGAGGTTCACAGAATCAGCGGCGGTAGCAGTCAGTCAGTGCAGAGTGTTGGGGGTAAAATCACCTACTCGGCAGGGGGTAAAATCACCTACATAGCCATGTGTAGAATCTGTGGGCAGAAGGTGAAGTGCGGCCAGGGTGCCAATGTTGGCACCACGGCCCTGCGTCAACATATGCAGCATCACCATAAAGTGGCCTAGGAAAACCGTGGTTCCGATGTGGTGGTCCAGCCTGCCGCAGAAACCGCTGCATCATCCAGTGGACCACACCCAATTTCAGGCAGTCAGGCTCCACCACCTCAGCCGAAGGGAGCTGTCTGTCCTTCCCATCATCTGCTAGTTTTGATGCTTCTGCTCCTCCTCCTACTCCTCGTCAGTCATTCTGTCAGCAATTGATCACCAAAGCGATTGCCAAGAAACAACAGTATGTGTGCACTCATCCAACGGCACAGAAGCTGAATGTGCTCCTGGCCAAGTTGCTGGTGCTGCAGTCCTTCCCCTTCTAAGTGGTGGACTCTGCAACTTCAAAGAACTGATGGCTTGTGCTGAGTCGAGGTGGAGAGTCCCAAGCTGTCATTTCTTTGCAAAAAAGGCAGTACCAGTCCTGCACACATATGCAGAACAGAAGGTGGGCCAGTCCTTGAGCCTGTCACTGTCTGCCAAAATGTCCGGCACTGCCGACGTGCGGAGCTGTAACTACGGTCAGGGACAATACATGTCCTTTACAGTCCACTGGATGAACGTGGTTCCTGCATAGCCACACCAGCAACTTGGCCAAGTGACGCCTCTTCTATCTTCACGTCCCTTGATCCTGGGACAATGTCCGCCTCCTCATTCCCCACCGTGCCCTTAGCCTCACTGCAGGGACAATTCACAGTGTCACTTCAGCATACCACATGTGCAGGGCATGGCGGTGTCATGCTGTTCTGCACCTCGTTTGCCTGGGCAAACTGAGTCACACAGGGGAGGAACTGCTCTGTGTCTTTCAGCAAGAAATTGAATCCTGGCTTTCTCCGCAACAACTCAAAATCGGAACCATGGTGACCGACAATGGGAACAACATAGTGTCGACACTGCGTCAAGAAGGGCTGAATCATGCGCACGTGTTCAATCTGGTTGTCAAGCAGTTCCTGAAGTCTTCCACCCATCTGCAAGACATCCTAAAAATAGGCAGGACACTTTGTATGCACTTCAGCCATTCATACACCGCAAAGCACACCCTCCTTGAGCTGCAGGAGCAGAATGGCATCCCCCAAAATAGACAAATATGCAAAGTTTCCACCTGTTGAAATTCCACCCTCTATATGTTGGACTGACTATACGAACAGAGAATGGCCATAATTGATTTCTTGATGAGATAAGTGAACAGGAGTACTCACCTATGTAACTTCGATGTCAGCCAGTGGCAGCTCATGCGTGACACCTGCCATTTGCTCAGGCCCTTTAAGGAGGCTACGTTATTTGTCAGTCACCAGGACTACGGTATGAAAAACGTCATTCCACTGCTTCATGTCCTGGAAAAGATGCTGGTAATTCTGGCTGGTCAGGGAACTGGTGACGTGGTGCCTACATCCCACGGCCACATGAGCCATGTAGGTGCTGAACTGGAGGAGGAGGACATTGGAGCACAAGCAATGTGTAGTGAAATTAGTGGCTTTTATACACAGATGACAGGGGAAGAGGAGCAGGAGCAGCCAGAGGAGATACAGGGCAATGAGGAAGAAGAGGCAGAGGACTCAGACACACCGTGGCAATATGCAGTGAAGATGGAGGCACGGAGTCCCTCCTAGTCACTTGCACAAATGGCCCGATGCATGCTTACTTGCTTGCCTAGTGACAGCCAAATTGTCACCATTCGCCAGAGGGATGACTTTTGGTTCCACCTTGTTGGAACCTCACCACTGGTCCAAAATGGGTGCCTTTTTTAAACCCGCTGAGAGGGAGGACAAACTGAACTACTATAGAGACATCCTATGTAGTCAGTTGGCCGCTGCCTATCTGCACCATCATCCATCCTCTTGCAGGTATGACCAGGGGGGCCCTCTGCGCTCATGTTCCTCTGCCATTGCTGTTGTGGCAGGGTTGGGGGTAGGAGCAGTTCCAGCTCCATCAGCAGCAACTTGAGTCTGAGGTCGCTGATGAGCAGCTTTCTTCACCCGCCTAGCAAATAAACTACTCAATAGCAGCAGCAGCTAGACCTGGAGCAGGACCTGAACAAGCAGGTGGTGGCATACTTGGACAGCACCCTGCCACTCCACATTGAAGATACTGGACAGCCAAACTAGATGTGTGGCCACATCTGGCAGAGTTTGTCATGGAAAAGCTGTCCTACCTGACTAGTAGTGTGGCATCAAAGTGGGTCATAGTTACCACAAGATGAACTCGCCTGTCCACCCAAAATGTGGAGATACTGACCTTTGTCAAGATGAATCAGGAGTGGATCATTCAGGATTTCCACCCACTAATACCTTAGTGAGCGGAGATACCGGAGGGAATAGCAGGAGAACGGAGCAGCGCCCGGGGATAATAGTAAGTTCAGTGAGATCCGGGCGCCGCTCTACATGTCTGTATACTTAGTTCACAGTGTAAAAATCGGTGAAAGGTCCTCTTTAAGTCCAGAGTCAATGCAGCTGTCTACCGGGAGATTTTGGAGCACTTCATGCTTCCTTCGCAGACAAGCTTTATGGAGATGGTGACTTCATTTTCCTGCAGGACTTGGCACTTGCCCACACTGCCAAAAGTACCAAAACCTGGTTCAATAACCATGGGATTACTGTGCTTGATTGGCTAGCAAACTCGCCTGACCTGAACCCCATAGAGAATCTATGGGGCATTGCCAAGAGAAAGATGAGAGACATGAAACCGAACAATGCAGAAGAGCTGAAGGCTGCTATTGAAGCATCCTGGTCTCCCATAACACCTCAGCAGTGCCATAGGCTGATAACATCCATGCCACGCCACATTTAGGCAGTAATTGATGCAAAAGGGGCCCAAACCAAGTACTGAGTGTATATGCACGATTATACTTTTCAGAGGTCCTATTTAACATCCTTTTTTTATTAATTTCATGTAATAGTCTAATTTTCTGAGATTGTGAATTTGGGGTTTTCATAAGCTGTGAGCCATAATCATCCAAATTATAACAAAAAAAAAAAGACTTGAAATATCTCGCTTTGCATGTAATGAGTCTATCTCATATATTAGTTTCACCTTTTAAGTTGCATTACTGAAATAAATGAAATTTTGCACAATATTCAATTTTTTCGAGTTTCACCTGTATGTAACACCAGTGCATGAGAGCACAGACTGGATAACCAGTTTGGTTATGGTAAATAAACCATTAGGCAAGATAAGAATCTACATTGAGCCAAAGCCATGAAAAAAGCTCTGAAAAGAGATAATTATTCAAACAATAGACATTCTATCAGATCTATCAAATGCAAAAATATTCTCTGTATGTGATCTGAAAAATGGTTTCTGGCATGTGGAACTGGAAGAAGAAAACATTTCTTTGACGGTTATTCTTCTCCATTTGGAAACTTTAGAAATAGCTCAGAATGCCCATGGGATTAAATCCTGCTCCAGGAGTGTTCCAGCAGCAATTGATACAAGCCCTGGAAGGACTTTCTGGACTAAAAACAATTGCAGATGATATAATAATTGTGGGAGAAGGTAAAGATCTGGAATCTGCAATAAAGGACCATGACCTGAAGATAATACAATTTTTGGACAGATGTCAAATGAAACGTATATAGCTGAACCTGGAAAAATTCTAACTGGAAATTAACAGGGTTCCTTATATTGGACATCATCTAACTTCAAATGCTGTGAAAGTAGATCCTGAAAAGGTGAGAGCCATACAAGACATGCCCACCCCTACAGATGTATGTGGAGTACAACGATTTCTTGGCATGGTCTTTCAGACATGTGTGAGTGCAGCGACCGGGTCCCCAGGGGCAACACATGAGGTACGGTGGGCCGATGGGGGTAGTAGTAGTTTTACTCACGGTTAGCAGAGCCTCCCTGGGCCGGCGTGCAGTAAAGGGAAGGACGGCATGAAATCCCTTGGGGCACTCTCTATTTGTCCAGGGATTCTCAACCAGGTGGTGGTTAAGGTGCCCTTGATGGTGTAGGTGCTCAAGGTGCCTTGGTGGCAGGGTCCCTGGTGTAAATGAAGGTAGTAGAAAGGATGATGAGTCAATTGTTGTAAACAACAGAACTTTTACTTGATCAATTGTCTCAGGGGTAGTCAGTACAGTTCATGTAGATAGCATAACTAATACTCCAAATATTAGTTCAGCTGTATTCCTTGTAACAGGGTTGGCAATTGTAACTTGAGGAGTTTCCTTCTATCTCTTTATCTGTCTATATTTTGTCCACACTCTAGCAATCTGGTACTGGATATAATAACTTCTTACTTGTAGTTAGCAATCCACAGGCCGGTCTCCCTAACGACAGGCAAAAACCTCTGCTCCATTCTTTGTACAGGATGCTTTCATATACTCTGATCCACAATGTCCATAGAGGCATGTGGTAATGAATGCCTAGTTGCGCCTAGTTGTCCTGCTGTGTCCAAGTGCTTTTTAAGCTTCTCCCGGTCACTGGTGCTGTGGAGTCCATAAACTAATACTGTTTCTTTCTCCGCTAGAGTTGTTTCATATTCATACATTGACTCACTGGTCTGTGCTAGGTAGCTGTAAGAGATCTGCCCACACTCCCTCAGCTTGATCGGGGCCAAGGGGCTAAAGTGGCAGCTACATTCTAAACTTGTCTTGTTCACCTCCTCACACATAGCAAACTTACTTCCTTCTTTTCTACTTTCTTCCAACTCCCTTGTATTATCACACCCTCAACTATATATATGTGGTGCCAGCACCACCTAGGGGCAAATACATGTAATCACACTCTTCTGTACAACAGCCTGTTTTAAGGAATTTACTGTTTACATAGCAATACATTGACATGATATTTCAAAAGTTTAAAGTGCCCACATGTAGTGCATAGTGGGACACTGCGTGAGCCACTGCGATAGCCAACTCATAAAGATGTGCTCTGGGAATGGACCAAAACTCAATAAACTGCTTTCCAGTCAGTGAAGAAGGCTATTGCAGACACAGCAACCCTAAAATACTTTGATCCAGATGTTGTAGTGGTCGTTCAATGCAATGCCTCAGAAACAGGTCTTGAAACCACATTAATGCAGGATAAGGAGCCAGTCACATTTGCAAGCAGAGCTCTAACGCCTACAGAGCAAGTATCTGCTCAAATTGAGAAGGAACCACTAGCTATAGGATTTGGGATAAAGAAGATCCACCAGTATATTTTTGGCTGACAAGTAGTGGTGCACTCTGATCACAATCCTCTGGAGAGCATACCCAAGAAACTACTGCCAAATTCCACAAAGAGACTGCAGCGCATGCTTTTATGACTTCAGAAATATGATTTAGAAATTTTCTGTCTACTGTCCAAATTTCATTGCAGATACTCTAAGCAGAGCTTACCTGCTCATCACAGATAAGGACAAAAAAGACATTGAAAGCATCAATATGTGTGAATACCTGGCAGTGTCAAAGGACAAGTTGAAACAAATGCAGACTTTGACAGAGGAGGATAAAACTCTCCTAAAGACTATCATCTTGAAGGACTCGCCAAAAAACAAGCAACATGCTCCAGTGGAAGTTTCTCCATTATTCCACACAAGAAATTAACTATCAGTGTAGCATTAAGTCATCTTTAAAGGGCTGACATACCGAAGTCTCTTAGAAGAGATATAATGGAAAAACTTCACTCAAGTCGGAAGGATGTCTATGCCATGTGCGAGGT